>NC_138780.1:7084505-7172005 GCF_965119305.1 Pelophylax lessonae
CCATGTATGGAACCACCCAGATCTACAGAAGAGGACATTGAGTGCCGCAATAAAGGTAAAGGTGAAGCCCACCATGTATGGAACCATCCAGATCTACAGAAGAGGACATTGAGATTTCGCAATAAAGGTAAAGGTGAAGCCCACCATGTATAGAACCACCCAGATCTACAGAAGAGGACATTGAGTGCCGCAATAAAGGTAAAGGTGAAGCCCACCATGTATGGAACCCTCCAGATCTACAAAAGAGGACATTGAGTTTTCGCAATAAAGGTAAAGGTGAAGCCCACCATGTATGGAACCCTCCAGATCTACAGAAGAGGACATTGAGTACCCAATAAAGGTAATGCTGAAGCCCACCACAAATGGATCCCTCCATATCTATAGAAGGAGAGGACATTGAGTTTTACAATAAAGGAAAAGGTGAAGCCCACCACAAATGGATCCCTCAAGATCTACAGAAGGAGAGGACAGTAAGTATCGCAATGAGAAAGAAGGTGAAGGCCACCACAAATGGAACCCTCTAGATCTACAGAAGGAGTGAACATTAAGTACCACAATAAAGGAAAAAGTTAAGCCCACCACAATTGGATACCTCTCAATCTACAAAAGGAGAGGACATTGAGTACTACAACAAAGGAGAATGTGAAGCCCACCACAAATGGATCCCTCAAGATCTATAGAAGGAGAGAACAGTACCACTTAGTACCACAATAAAGGAAAAGGTGAAGCTCACCACAAACGGGTTCCTCCAGATCTACAGAAGTAGAGGACACTAAGTACCATAATGAGAAAGAAGGTGAAGGCCACCACAAATGGCTCCCTCCAGATCTATAGAGGTTCTAAATCTCTGGTATATTAGCCTTTAGAATTACCCACAATAAAGGAAAGTAATACAAATATGGAGAAACAGTAACTCTTTTGAATAGAGAAATTTTATACTTTTTTGTTCTCAACTCCTCACATTGCCCATATCTCTTGCACAGCTGTATTTACTCAAAGGCTCTGCTATGGAAAAGAGATAAAGATGGCGATCTACGAAAGCCTTGGGTGGAAATAACTCTTTGAATACTTTGAGTCTACGTTCCTGTCTATCTTTTATGAATCTAACAATAAAAACGTTGTAAAAAAAAATAATCTAAAGAAGTTTTTGCCATCTTTTTACTTACCTGCTCCCCCACCAGGGCTTGAGAGATGGTCAGGTCTCCTCTTCTGGACATCTCGAATAAAATGACCTTTCCCTTGTGTTTGAATCTTGGGGCTCCGGCCACGTACAATGCTTTTCCGCTGCGAAGCATGATGGAGGAAACCGTATAACCTAGGGAACAAGATTGGAAGGTAAATGGGGTATTGCATTGTGCTATTGTATGCTACCATTTTCGTGTGGACCCCATTCCCCACCTTGTGATTGGCATCAGTGCCAGGACAAGGTCCTACAGCACCTATGGAGGCAAGGTTAAACTGCACCCCCTGCCCCCATGTGCAGTGAAATATTGAGTAGTACAGGTTGCAGGTTCTTTCCTTTCTGAGCCTCCGTTCTGCTAAGGTGCCCAAGGTGGATGCCTCTCCTGCCTACCCCTCTGCCTGTCATCCTCTAGTGCATCTTCATCACCTCCCAGATCCTCAGTGATGCCCTCGAAGGTCAATGGCAACCACACCAATGCTACTGTTGACTGGGGAGCTCCATTATGGGTGGTGGTGGGGGGGGGGTTCAAACCCTAATACCTAATGTGACAGTACTGGGGGATGGTGATTGGTCAGCGTCAACCCCCCATACGCAATGTGACAGTGCTGGGGGCTGGTCATTGGTGAGCTCCATTATGGGGGATCAACCCTCCCATAACCAACGTGTAAATGCTTGGGCCTGGTGATAAGTGAGCTCCATTATTGGGATATAACTCTTGTACCCAATGCCACAGTGGTACAGGTTTATTGGTGAGCTCTATTATGGGGGTTCAAGCCCTCATACCCAACGTGAGAGCGTTGGGGGCTGGTCATTGGTGAGTTCCATTATGGGGGATCATCCCCCCATAACCAATGTGACAGTGCTGGGGGCTGAAGAACATGGTGTCAGATGTGGGAATACAGTTTTGCTCCCTGCCAGTGAAAAGGGAACCCTGCCTTGTATAAAGTGCTAGCTCCCCAGCCGAGTGCCAGAATGTCAGACTACCAAGGTAAGCAGCGTGGTTCTTCATCTTGACCGGGAACTCTTTCTCAAAGGCGGCACGAGGAGGCATCACCCGGCTGTCCTTGTACTCCTTCAGCACGGCACCATCCCAGTTGTACGCGCCAACCGTCCCAAACAAAATCCCATCCTGTGGGGAGAAAAAGTGGGGACAAATCTGTATTATACTAACATAGAGGGGCTGAGAAGAGACACAATATCACCAAACTCTCTGTGAACTCAATTTTTAAGTTGCCCCCAGAACAGGAATAGATTGGGAAACTTCCAATGGGGATTCCATGCTTACCAACATTATGGTCCCATATCTCAGGATACTGTTACCGCACCAACAGTCTGCATATCATGCACCCAATTTATGCCCACTTTAAAGGCTGGTCCCACCTAGAACGGACCTTTTAATATCTGGACACCACCAATCACATCCGCTTTATGTGTTGGTCCCACCCAGATCCCACCTCTAAATATCTGGACATCACCAATCATATTCACTTTATGGGTTAGTCCCACCTCTCCTCTAATTATCTGGGCACCATCAATCACATCCGCTTTATGGGTTCGTCCTACACAGACCTTTCCTCTAAATATCTGGGCATCACCCATCACATCTATTTTATGGGTTGGCCCCACCCAGACCTCCCCTTTAAAATATGGGAACCACCCATCACAATCAGTTTATGGTTTGGTCTCACCCAGACCTCTCCTTTAAAATATGGGCACCACCCATCACATTCAGTTTATGGTTTGGTCTCACCCAGACTCCACCTCTGATTATCTGGGCACCATCCATCACATCCAATTTATGGGTGGAACCACCCACCCAGACCTCTCCTTTAAGTATCTGGACACCACGCGACACATCCAATTTATGGGTTGGGCCCACCTCTCCTCCAAATATCTGGGCTTCACCCTTCACATCCAGTTTATGGGTTGGTCCACTCACACCTCTCCTTTAAATATCTGTGCACCACCCATCACATTCAATTCATGGGTTGGTCTCACCCAGACCTCTCCTCTAAATATATGAGCACCACCAATCACATCCACTTTTTTGGATAGTCCCACCTCCCCTCTAAATATCTGGGCACCACCCATCACATGCAATTTATGGGTTGGATCCACCCAGACCCCACCTCAAAATATCTGGGCACCACCCATCCCATCTAATTTATGGGTTGGTCCCACCCACACCTTTCCTCGAAATATCTGGGCACCACTCATCACATGCAATTCATGGGTTGTTCCCACCCAGACCCCACCTCTAAATAGCTGGGCACCACCCATTACTTCCTATTTATGAGTTGGTCACATTCAGACCTCTTCTCTAAATATTTGGGCACCACCCATCACATCCACTTTATGGGTTGGTTACACCCAGACCCCACCTCTAAAATATCTGGGCACCCCCCATCACATCCAATTTATGGGTCTGCCCCACCTCTCCTCTAAATATATGGGCACCCCCCATCACATACAGTTTATGGGTTGATCCCACCAAGACCCCACCTCTAAATATATTGGGACTGCCCACTCATTGCCCAGAGTCCTTCAATTAATGCCTTTCTGAGTTACACGTGCAGAACCTCAAACCAGGCTGACATTGTGATCCCAGGACACAGTCTGAGACACGGCATCAGCCAAAATGCAGGACTGTCCCGGAAAATCCGGGACAGTCGAGGTCTATAGGATACTTGTTCCAGTGGCAATTGTTTAAGAGGGAATTTCTCCTCAATTTGGAAAGAATTCCTCCCATTTCCTGTTGCATTTCTGGGACAGGAAGTGAAGAAAATCCTTTCCCAATAGACACACACAGACCCCCCCCCCCCCCCCAACAACAGCCTGGAGATTTAATCATTCACTGTATTTTATCAAAGCCCAAATCCATCCAAAACTTTTTTTTTCACTGTGGATAGAACCCCTATCAGGTTGTGTTGTAGCCTGGGTCTTTCAGTCCAGGTGATTCACCTTCTCCTCATACCCTGCAGATGTCACCAAGACAGGAAGCAAAGCAAAATCAACTGAACGGAGACACAGAATGCAATACAAACTTGACAGATGGTTCAAATTCTTATCCCACTAAAAAGGAAAAAAGTTTCATCTGGAGTCGGGTTGTAACAGATGTTCAGGCTGGCGTGTCACAGTCCTGAAAACATCTTGTAGTTATGTGTTTAACAAATATGCTCCTGACATGAATTATGACTTCAAACGCGTGTCGTCTGCTCTGACGGCGATGAAAGACATTTGTGCCAGAACACCCAGCATCCACTTACACAGTTGTCCCTCATAAACTACTGAGACATTGTTTAATGACATGGAATGTGGACTCTTATATACAAATATAGGGATGCTTCTATAATTTGCATATGAGAGGAAGATTTAAAGCTGAAGTTTTAAGTTTCCTCCCTTCCCCCTTCATTAACATGCTAACAACATTTTTAAAGAAAATTTTAAATTTATATGGCATACCTTATTTTATGTCATCACTGGGTCCCTGTGCTTCTCTATGCCTAGTGGGAGGGGCCAGCAGGGCGCTGTGATTTTTTCAGGAAGCTATGAACAGCACCCTGCCAGCCCTTCCCACCAGCCGTGACCTACCTGCACCTGCCTCGAAGCGCTTCTCAAGAGCCCTCAGCCCTGATGCAAGCAGTGGGCTCCTCTTGGGTGGAGTTATGCAAATATAAAAATGCCATCACATCCAATGTATGGGTCTGCCCCACCTCTCCTTTAAATATCTGCCCCCCCCCCATCACATGCAGTTTATGGGTTAGTCCCACCCAGACCCCACCTCTAAATATCTGGGCACCCCCCATTACGTCCAATTTATGAGTTGGTCACACTCAGACCTCTTCTCTAAATATCAGGGCACCAGATGGGAGTGGCCAGCAGGGTGCTGTGATTATTTCAGGAAGCCATGAACAGCACCCTGCCAGCCCTTCCCACCAGCCGTGACCTTCCTGCACCTGCCTCAGAGCACCTCTCAAGAGCCCTCAGCCCTGATGCAAGCAGTGGGCTCCTCTTGGGTGGAGTTATGCAAATATGAAAATGACTTGATGGGTGGAAGTCAGTCTGGAGGAGTGGGCATTCCTAGGCAGGGGGAATTTGAAAATGCTGAGCCTCCATGATTTAAAGAACGAATGAAAAGAATAAAAAGAATGAAAGGGGTGGGCCAGGGACAGTCAGGCTTAGGAGGATGCCCAAGATAAAATTGGGCCTCGGAGGGGTTTAAACCTTTACTTTTAAATGCTGTCTATGGGAAACGCTCTTCAAATTGACAGAAAGTGAGGGGAATCCATTGGGATGATTTCCATCTTTACATTTGGGGTCACCGAAACAGGAAGTGAGAAAGAATTTCCCCAACGGGGTCACAGACAGCAATAACCTAGCAGAAGTTATAACACCTCCCCTATCGGCCCATAAATAAAACACAGGTCTTTAGCCAGAGTTGGTCTTTAGATGACCATCTCTGGTATGTTGGGTTTACCACTCCTTCCAATCATGGGACTCGTATTGGTTGGTTTAGCTCCACCTGAGAGATTTGTGAATTCTAGCAGATGTTTGTTAGTAGTAACAGGCAGGCTCTCCGATCTTCTCACCTCCAGGACGTGAATCGAGAAGCCGACTTGTGACATCTCCAGTTCGAAGGAGCTTTCGTTGGTCCCGTGAGTCCCTGGAGAAGAAACGCTGATAAAAATCATTGTGTATTATAGTGGAGGGCTGATTTTTGCAATAATGCTCAGCTGATAGCATGAACCACTCAGCCCTGCACCCCCTGTGCACCACTCAGCTCTGCGCCCCCTGTGCACCACATAGCTCTGCGCCCCCTGTGCACCACATAGCTCTGCGCCCCCTGTGCACCACATAGCTCTGCGCCCCCTGTGCACCACCCAGCTCTGCACTCCTCTGTGCACCACCCAGCTCTGCACTCCTCTGTGCACCACCCAGCTCTGCACTCCTCTGTGTACCACTCAGCTCTGCGCCCCCTGTGCACCACTCAGCTCTGCGCCCCCTGTGCACCACTCAGCTCTGCGCCCCTCTGTGCACCACTCAGCTCTGCGCCCCTCTGTGCACCACTCAGCTCTGCGCCCCTCTGTGCACCACTCAGCTCTGCGCCCCTCTGTGCACCACTCAGCTCTGCGGCCCCTGTGCACCACTCAGCTCTGCGCCCCTCTGTGCACCACTCAGCTCTGCGCCCCTCTGTGCACCACTCAGCTCTGCGCCCCTCTGTGCACCACTCAGCTCTGCGGCCCCTGTGCACCACTCAGCTCTGCACCCCCTATGCACCACTCAGCTCTGCACCCCCTGTGCACCACTCAGCTCTGCGCCCCTCTGTGAACCACTCAGCTCTGTGCCCCTCTGTGCACCACTCAGCTCTGCGCCCCTCTGTGCACCACTCAGCTCTGCGCCCCTCTGTGCACCACTCAGCTCTGTGCCCCCTGTGCAACACCCATCTTTGCACCCCCTGTGCACCACTCAGCTCTGCACCCCCTGTGCACCATCCAGCTCTGCACCCCCTGTGCACCACCCAGCTCTGCACCCCCTGTGCACCATCCAGCACTCTACAGCTCCGTACCTTTGGCACAGCCCAGCTTTGAACTCACCTTCCACTACCCAGCTCTGCTCCTCTGGCATTGCCCAACTCTGCACCCACGATGCACTACTCACCTCTATCCCTCTGGTACGGCACAACTCAGCTCAGCTCTGTCCCCTTTAGCACCGCTCCCAGCTTTGCACCTACTTTGCACGACTTAGCTCAGTACTTCTGGCACCGTCCTGATCTGCACCCATGTTGCACTACTAAGCCCTGTCCCCCTGGCACTGCCCAAATCTGCACCCACATTGCACTACTTAGTTACGTTCCTTTTTCAATGCCCAGCACTACTCAGCTCTGCACCTATATTGCACTATACAGCTCCATCCCTTTGGCACCGCTCCAGCTCTGCACTAACCTTGCATTACTCAGCTCCGTCCCTCTGGCACCACCCAACTTTGAACCCACATTGCATTACTCAGCTACATTCCTTTTGCACCGCCCAGCACTACTCAGCTCTGCACTCACCTTGCATTACTCAGCTCTGCACTCATCTTGCACTACTCAGTCCAGCGCTCTTCTTGCACCCCTTAGCTTTGGACTCCTCTTAAACCATTCACCTCAGCATGTTTTCATGCTAATATGGATTTGAGAAGTGGAGGGGCAGACTGCCTGTATCCCTTCCCCCCATCACCAGCTCTGATGATGCCCCAGTAAGAATTGTGATGTCACAAGCAGCACTGTGATGTCACGGTCACATTTATGACTGTCATGTTTGGGTGTATTATCACCTTCTAAGCTGAAGATCCGATCCCCTAAAGCATCCACAATGTCATTCAGCGCTGCCTCATCCGTCACATTGAAGAAATATTTCTCATCGGGGTCACTGGCGATGTATTTAATTTCATTAATGAAGGAGTTTGGGTCTTGCTGTCTCCTCATGTAATTTCCGAGGACCTGGAATAAAAAAATAATACATTGAGTGTCCAGTTCAGAGATGTCATGTGTGTATGAATTCAACAGAGGGCAGTCATAGGCACGATCAGCTTACATGCAGCCTGTTCATTCTGAGTTTAACTTTTATTTCTATATCTATGTAGAAGAAAAAAATGGTACAATAATTGTCTGTTCAATAACACATTTTTGAGAATGGTACCCCAAGGGTACATTCATGATGCCATCAAATAGTGGTAAGTAGCATATTGTGTAGTCAGCCAGCAAGGAACAGCAGGTAACTTACCGCGATTGCGTAGCGGGTGATGTCACGCTTTTCACATTCAGCCAAGGCGAGGGGCAGCTCTTCCCCATCATGTGATTCTCCATCAGTCACAACAATGAGGAGCCTGGTTGCACCTTCTCTTCCACCCCTCTCAGGGCTGAACGCTTCTGAGCTGAAAGAGGCAGACCAGGGGGTCACAGATAATCCCATCATTAACCTCAAGAACCGCCAAAACAATCACTTCATAAGAATCTGTTGCAGGGACTGAACTATAAACAGTAATTTATTCAGCGCTTTTCTTACAGAGGGTTCATGGCTGGAGGGACGACGTCAGTACTATATACTTTTATTGTCCGGATAAATTGATTATCTAGAGCAATAAAGATATAGCTGAACCATAAATGCATTAATTTTGTTATTATTTCCCAATTACTAGATTAAATTGGCATTCCAGTAAAAAAAATTGTTTGTAAGCATTGGATGGTGTGTGACATATGTACGATTCAGGGAATAGCAATGGGGGTAACGATTTGTTCAGATCTTGCACAGGGACCGCTTACATATCCATTACAGCCCCAAAAATATACAAGCCCTGTCCTTTATGGTGACTTATGTTCTTGGTAGCATCTATCACCTCCTGAGATATTGTATAGTCTTTTAGATATTACTCATGCACAACTACATCCCCATACTGCAAGACTCCTATCTTATATTTACAGTAATGTAGTAAATAAGGTTGCCATGTGTCTTATTGGGGACAGCAATGGGTGTAACAATCTGTTCAAATCTTAAAATATACTAGCCCCTTCTTTCCTGGTGACTGATGTTCTTAGCAGCATCTATCACCTCCACAGAAGTCATATATTCCCATAGAGACCACTCATGCACAGCTACACCCCCATACTGCAAGACCCCTGCCTTGTAGTTGTAATACTGTAGTAAATAATGTTGGTATATGTATGATTTAAGGAATGGCAATGGGGGTAATGGTTGGTTCAGATCTTGCACAGGGACCCCTTTCATGATTCACCTTCCGAGAAGTCATAAGTAAGGTTGGCATATGTATGATTCAGGGAAAAGTAATAAGAGTAAGGACTGGTTTAGATCTTGCATAGGGACCCCTGACATGCCCATTACGGCCCCTGAAATATGCAAACCCTGCTATTGGACTTACCAAGCTTTGTGTATGGCAAATGCTGTCCTGGTCTCCCGTCCTTCTTGGCGACTGATGTTCTTGGCAGCATCTATCACCTCCCGAGAAGTCGCATAGTCTTTCAGAGACCACTCGTGCACGGCTACCTCCCCATACTGCAAGACCCCTACCTGTCCAGAAGGGGTTAAAAGGTAAAGAATAATTCTGCAAAATATGGATTTTTACCTGTTTCCAATAAGACAATCTAACCATATGGGTGAGAAGGTACTAAGGAATCAAAAAGCCCTCCAACAGAATCAGAGTATAGTACAGTAAAGTCTTCGAGAACTGAATGTCTAATTCCATAACATATCCCAAAAATAAGAGGACTATTTCTCATTTCAGGACAGCATGCAAAGCAATAAAAATCAATCCTTTCTGGCCCATCAACCAGACGTACATCCAGAACCGCTGGTGTATAGTGCATATATAGCATAATATTGAGGTATGTGATGGAATGAGACATGCAAATACCTTTGGTCTTCAATGCAAGCGTTGGCAATCACTTCAACCACAGATGCCCTGCTTTTAAAGGCACGCACCATGACCCTAAGCCACCTAAACCACCCAATATCTGAGAACACGCCACTCACAGCTGTTTGTCAGAATCTGTGTGTGTGTCATTGTTTCAATCCTGATGACTCCTCCACTTCGCAGATGCGTGTGGTTTATTTACGCCTTGGGTCATTAATGTAAATTTGCAGCCATCAGCGTCTGTTTCTAAATAAAGCGCACGGAACGCAGTTGCAAACCACACAGGAAGTGTCAGGATCCGAGGATTAGGAGTGACACGCTAGGTACTCATACATGTGCACATCTGTAAATTGCTTTACAAAATAACTTTACTGATTTTTATTTTTTTTAAAGGGCCAGGTGGGAGTAATCAGAATGGACCTTCTTTTTCATTTTGGATACCGAAGATCAGTGGTGGTCAAGTTACTCGATAAGAGCAGTTCCTGATATCACTGAGGGGCAACACAATGTAAAGTGTATGAAATGCTACAGAAAATAGACCAAGACTGGACATACTACAGGAGACGGTCAGAGACTGCAGGCATGCTACAGGAGACAGTCAGAGACTGCAAACATGCTACAGGAGACAGTCAGAGACTGCAGACATGCTACAGGAGACAGTCAGAGACTGCAGACATGCTACAGGAGACAGTCAGAGACTGCAGACATACTACAGGAGATGGTCACAGACTGCAGACATACTACAGGAGATGGTCACAGACTGCAGACATACTACAGGAGACGGTCACAGACTGCAGACATACAACAGAGGATGGTCAGAGACTGCAGACATACTACAGGAGATGGTCAGAGACTGCAGGCATGCTACAGGAGACAGTCAGAGACTGCAAACATGCTACAGGAGACAGTCAGAGACTGCAGACATGCTACAGGAAACAGTCAGAGACTGCAGACATGCTACAGGAGACAGTCAGAGACTGCAGACATGCTACAGGAGACAGTCAGAGACTGCAGACATACTACAGGAGACAGTCAGAGACTGCAGACATACTACAGGAGATGGTCACAGACTGCAGACATACTACAGGAGATGGTCACAGACTGCAGACATACTACAGGAGACGGTCACAGACTGCAGACATACAACAGAGGATGGTCAGAGACTGCAGACATACTACAGGAGATGGTCAGAGACTGCAGGCATGCTACAGGAGACAGTCAGAGACTGCAAACATGCTACAGGAGACAGTCAGAGACTGCAGACATGCTACAGGAAACAGTCAGAGACTGCAGACATGCTACAGGAGACAGTCAGAGACTGCAGACATACTACAGGAGACAGTCAGAGACTGCAGACATACTACAGGAGACAGTCAGAGACTGCAGACATACTACAGGAGATGGTCACAGACTGCAGACATACTACAGGAGATGGTCACAGACTGCAGACATACAACAGGAGACGGTCACAGACTGCAGACATACAACAGAGGATGGTCAGAGACTGCAGACATACTACAGGAGATGGTCAGAGACTGCAGGCATGCTACAGGAGACAGTCAGAGACTGCAGACATGCTACAGGAGACAGTCAGAGACTGCAGACATACTACAGGAGACGGTCACAGACTGCAGACATACAACAGAGGATGGTCAGAGACTGCAGACATACTACAGGAGATGGTCAGAGACTGCAGGCATGCTACAGGAGACAGTCAGAGACTGCAGACATGCTACAGGAAACAGTCAGAGACTGCAGACATGCTACAGGAGACAGTCAGAGACTGCAGACATGCTACAGGAGACAGTCAGAGACTGCAGACATACTACAGGAGACAGTCAGAGACTGCAGACATACTACAGGAGACGGTCACAGACTGCAGACATACTACAGGAGATGGTCAGAGACTGCAGACATACTACAGGAGACAGTCAGAGACTGCAGACATACTACAGGAGATGGTCACAGACTGCAGACATACTACAGGAGAGGGTCAGAGACTGCAGACATACTACAGGAGATGGTCACAGACTGCAGACATACTACAGGAGAGGGTCACAGACTGCAGACATACTACAGGAGATGGTCACAGACTGCAGACATACTACAGGAGAGGGTCACAGACTGCAGACATACTACAGGAGACAGTCAGAGACTGCAGACATACTACAGGAGACAGTCAGAGACTGCAGACATACTACAGGAGATGGTCACAGACTGCAGACATACAACAGAGGATGGTCAGAGACTGCAGACATACTACAGGAGATGGTCAGAGACTGCAGACATACTACAGGAGATGGTCAGAGACTGCAGACATCGTACAGGAGATGGTCAGAGACTGCAGATATAGTACAGGAGATGGTCAGAGACTGCAGACATACTACAGGAGATGGTCAGAGACTGCAGACATAGTACAGGAGATGGTCAGAGACTGCAGACATACTACAGGAGATGGTCAGAGACTGCAGACATATTGCAATATTGGATTACTTTATCCGTGTCACTAATCACTGACCAAATTTACAAACCTGGATCTGGTCGGGGCCGATGAAAAACTTGCTGAGAATGTTGCTGAGGAAGTTCTGCACCTCGAACCAGGGGTAGATACTGTTCGATCCATCCAGGAGGATGACGATGTCCAGGTACGTGGAGCATCCTAGAAGAGAAGGAAAAGGACACCTCGAAGGTGAAGTGACATCCCAAAATGAATGCCACCTCTGCAAGATCTTCGAAATAAAATACATTACACCCAATCACCTCCAAACTACCTCTGGCCCTAACTGGGTAGACTTGTGCCTTTTTCCCTTTTTCAACCAGATGCAATATATACTGTAACTATGTAACACACCAATTTTACAGTTTTTTGTTTCAAATTGTGGGTTTTTAATAAGGATGATCCAGATCTCATCAAACACAGCTAGATTTAATCAAAGTTCCCCATTTTCAGAGGATACCCTGGGGGGACTGTGATGTGAAGATGGCAGAGGACACCACTGTGGATGGGGTGATGTGAGGGAGGGCAGAGGACACTGACGTTTGGGGCTGCGATGTGAAGGGGGGGGGGGCAAAGGACACCCTGGGGAGAGATATGATGTGAAGACAGGGCAGAGGACACCATTGTGGAGGGGTGATCTGGAGGGGGTGCAGAGGACACTGTTGTGGGGGCTGTGATGTGAAGACAGGGCAAAGGACACTACTGTAGAGGGGGCTGATGTTAAAGGGGGGCAGAGGACACTGCTGTGGGGGCTGTGATGTGAAGGGGGGGGCAGAGGACACCCTGAGGGGCTGTGATGTGAAGAAAGGGCAGAGGACACCACTGTGGAAGGGGTGATATGAAGGGGGGCAGAGGACACTGCTGTAGGGGCTGTGATGTGAAGACAGGGCACAGGACACCACTATGAGGGTGATGTGAAAGGGGACAGAGGACACGCTGGGGGGGGGGGGTGCTGTGACTGTGATGTGAAGGGGGGCAGAGGACACCCAGGGGGGGCTGTGATGTGAAGACAGGACAGAGGACACCACTGTGGAGGTGGTGATGTGAAGGGGGGCAGAGGACACTGCTGTAGGGGCTGTGATGTGAAGACAGGGCACAGGGCACCACTATGGGGGTGATGTGAAGGGGGGCAGAGGATATGCTGGGGTGGTTCTGTGATGTGAAGGGGGGCAGAGGACACCCAGGGGAGGCGGTGATGTGAAGGGGGGGCAGAGGACACTTCTGTCATGGCTGTGTTGTGAAGAGGGGGCACAGGACACTACCGTAGGTGGTGATTTGAAGGAGGGCAGGGGACACTAATGTGAAGGTGAAACTGTGGACCAACCCATGAGGTGAGTGCGGAGGGTCAGTCTCCGCATATCTAGAGGGCAGTCTGGGCAGGACAACCCATTAAGTGAGTTTGATTTGGATGTGCCAACCCAGAAACTGGATGGGTGACATGTGGACCGTGGGCAGGGTTAGCAGTGTCCCAGGATTCAGAACCATAATTTTGGTAGATATGGCATTGTCATCAGCTGAGGCAAGAGGAGACACTGGAATTGGGATTTAAATATACCACAAGGGCTTGGTACAGGATGGGAAATGAGCGCAGTGTACAAATGAGGAATCAGGTTGAATAAAGCACATATAACCAATTTTAGGCAGAGTACCATATCCCCATATCATGTGACTCAGTGCCGCCTAAAACTTAAAGTGGCAGCACAGTCTAATAGCATCACACAGCCACAGCACTACCCAGGGTGACTCACGTTGTGCTGTCGGTGCAATGGTTCCCGTAGGTCTGAAAGAGGCATCAACGCTGGCACAGATCCCGGTGCTGTACATGGAGGAGCCGCACTCCTGGGACCAGAGTGGGGCACAGGCCTGGTAGACAACAACACACAATCACAAACAGTAATAAAAGTACAAGGAAGTACCACCTTCTCTGAAAGACTTCATCAGGGGTCTACTACACCTGACAAAGTCCTGACATAAACTCTGTTTTCATCTCTGTATCTTTCTATCATCAGGCTTTTCTGCATGTAACAGTGGCCTAGGGGAGGCCTATGTTGCCTTGGGAGATAGAAAGATACAAAGTAACATTGTTTATAAACATTTTATCTTTCGATCATCAGACAAACAGTAGATAAGAATTAGGAAATAGAATAATAAGAAATAGGAGATAATAAACAGGAAATAAAAGGATAATAAAATAAATAACTAATAAATAAATAGGTAATAAATAGGAAAAAGGAAATAGGAGATTAGATAATCATTGATCAGAGGAGAGATACAAAGGAACATTGTTTATAAACATTGATCAGACAGGAGATAGAGAGATACAAAGTAACATTGTTTATAAACATTGATCAGACAGGAGATAGAGCAATACAAAGTAACATTGTTTATAAACGTTGGTCAGACGGGGGATAGAGAGATACAAAGTAACATTGATTATAAACATTGATCAGATGGGAGATAGATACAAAGTAACATTGTTTATAAACATTGATCAGACCGGAGATAGAGAAATACAAAGCAACATTGTTTATAAACATTGATCAGACAGGAGATAGAGAGATACAAAGTAACATTGTTTATAAACATTGATCAGACAGGAGATAGAGCGATACAAAGTAACATTGTTTATAAACATTGATCAGACGGGCAATAGAGAGATACAAAGTAACATTGTTTATAAACATTGATCAAACAGGAGATAGAGAGATACAAAGTAACATTGTTTATAAACATTGATCAGATCGGAGATAGAGAGATACAAAGTAACATTGTTTATAAACATTGATCAGACCGGAGATAGAGAGATACAAAGTAACATTGTTTATAAACATTGTTCAGACAGGAGATAGAGAGATACAAAGTAACATTTTTTATAAACATTGATCAGACAGGAGATAGAGAGATACAAAGTAATATTGTTTATTAACATTGATCAGATCGGAGATAGAGAGATACAAAGTAACATTGTTTATAAACATTGATCAAACAGGAGAGAGAGAGATACAAAGTAACATTGTTTATAAACATTGATCAGATGGGAGATAGAGAGATACAAAGTAATATTGTTTATAAACATTGATCAGACAGGAGATAGAGAGATACAAAGTAACATTGTTTATAAACATTGATCAGACGGGCAATAGAGAGATACAAAGTAACATTGTTTATAAACATTGATCAGACGGGAGATCGAGAGATACAAAGTAACATTGTTTATAAACATTGATCAGATCGGAGATAGAGAGATACAAAGTAACATTGTTTATAAACATAGATCAGACGGGAGATAGAGAGATACAAAGTAACATTGTTTAAAAACATTGATCAGACGGGAGATAGAGAGATACAAAGTAACATTGTTTATAAACATTGATCAGATTGGAGATAGAGAGATACAAAGTAACTGTTTATAAACATTGATCAGACGGGAGATAGATTGATACAAAGTAACATTGTTTATAAACATTGATCAGACCGGAGATAGAGAGATACAAAGTAACATTGTTTATAAACATTGATCAGACGGGAGATAGAGAGATACAAAGTAACATTGTTTATAAACATTGATCAGACGGGAGATGGAGAGATACAAAGTAACATTGTTTATAAACATTAATCAGAAAGGAGATAGAGAGATACAAAGTAACATTGTTTATACACATTGATCAGACAGGAGATAGAGAGATACAAAGTAACATTGTTTATAAACATTGATCAGACTGGAGATAGAGAGATACAAAGTAACATTGCTTATAAACATTGATCAGACGGGAGATAGAGAGATACAAAGTAACATTGTTTATAAACATTGATCAGACGGGAGATAGAGAGATACAAAGTAACATTGTTTATAAACATTGATCAGACTGGAGATAGAGAGATACAAAGTAACATTGTTTATAAACATTGATCAGACGGGAGATAGAGAGATACAAAGTAACATTGTTTATAAACATTGATCAGACGGGAGATAGAGAGATACAAAGTAACATTGTTTATAAACATTGATCAGACGAGAGATAGAGAGATACAAAGTAACATTGTTTATAAACATTGATCAGACAGGAGATAGAGAGATACAAAGTAACATTGTTTATAAACATTGATCAGACGGGTAATAGAGAGATACAAAGTAACATTGTTTATACACATTGATCAGACGGGAGATAGAAATGAACAATATACAGAGGGGAGAGTTGAAGGGTTAGAACACAAAACGAAGGTAACATGAAAATAAAATATAACACAAGTTGGGCTTCTATTGCGGCACTCCGGAATCTTTACACCTTGTTGTGTGACGCAATGATATTCACAAGATCCCCTGAATGTTTTTCCCCCTAAAGTACCAGCAATGGGGTACGCAGTGTTCACATATTTCACCTTCTAACATTTTCTTTTTGTTTTGGAACTGATCCAGGAGGATGTGTGACCCCCGAGCCGCGGTGGAAAAGAGCTGATGCCGTTATTTCGCAATGTGCTGGCTGTGCGCTGTTTACCCGGGACTCAGCGGAAGTCTTACCTGTCCTGCCCGCAGTCAGGGGAATGCTTGTTTTGGCTCTAGATGGCAGCGTGGAGCGGGCATGCTTTCTTTTGACCACAAAAATGCCCTTCCCCCCCTCCTCTGACCGCCCTGACGTTAACCCACTAAGCCGGCGTATTGGAACAACATGTGAACGCCCTCAACATCACCATCCAAGAAAGAAGAACGACACAAATAATTACATTGGTGGTTACGTTCTAATCATCGAGGGGGCCTGTTGAAAAACCAAGACACCTGTGTGAGAAGCTTGCCCCCGTTGGGAGTCTTGCACCCCGGGGGGTCGGGAAGGGGGGGACTGTATGACACACCCTAAGTACACATCTACTTTTTTTGGTTCACTTTTTGCGCCCAGCACTACGGGCTAAAAAAAAGAAGCTTGTGATTGAAGCAGCTATTTTCTGGCTCTCCTGAATTGGGTTTACTACTATACAGCTCGGGAATTGGTGTTCTATGCCAAGAGTCTTACCACAAACCCGCCACGTGCGTCCTGGGTCAGCGCCATCCCGAAATGCATGTTCTTCATGTGCTTGGAGACGTTCCGCAGAGCCTGTTCACCTGGAGACATGACCAGAACAAGACATAGGAAGAAAAGTCAGAGATAATAGTGAAAGCAAGGACCTCTCCGAAGCACCCAACCCAAAAGTCCCGAAATGCATGTTCCTCATGTGCTTGTAACGTGCTGCAGAGCCTGTTCACCTGTAGACATGACCAGAACAAGACATAGGAAGGAAAGTCAGAGATAATAGTGGAAGCAAGGACCTCTCAGAAAGCACCCAACCCAAAAGTCCCGAAATGCATGTTCCTCATCTGCTTGGAAACGTTCCACAGAGCCTGTTCACCTGGAGACATGACCAGAACAAGACATGATAGGAAGGAAAGTCAGAGATAATAGTGGGAGCAAGGACCCCCCCGAAGCACCCAACCCAAAAGTCCCGAAATGCATGTTCCTCATCTGCTTGGAGACGTTCCGTAGAGCCTGTTCACCTGGAGACATGACCAGAACAAGACATGATAGGAAGGAAAGTCAGAGATAATAGTGGGAGCAAGGACCCCCCCCCCCCCCGAAGCACCCAACCCAAAAGTCCCGAAATGCATGTTCCTCATGTGCTTGGAGACATGAACAGAACAAGACATGATAGGAAGGAAAGTCAGAGATAATAGTGGAAGCAAGGACCTCTCCGAAGCACCCAACCCAAAAGTCCCGAAATGCATGTTCCTCATGTGCTTGGAGACGCTCTGCAGAGCCTGTTCACCTGGAGACATGACCAGAACAAGACATGATAGGAAGGAAAGTCAGAGATAATAGTGGAAGCAAGGACCATCTCCATGAAGCACCCAACCCAAAGTCCCGAAATGTATGTTCCTCATGTGCTTGGAGACGTTCTGCAGAGCCTGTTCACCTGGAGACATGACCAGAACAAGACATCATAGGAAGAAAAGTCAGAGATAATAGTGGAAGCAAGGACTTCTCCGAAGCACCCAACCCAAAAGTCCCGAAATGCACGTTCCTCATGTGCTTGGAGACGCTCTGCAGAGCCTGTTCACCTGGAGATATGACCAGAACAAGACATGATAGGAAGGAAAGTCAGAGATAATAGTGAAAGCAAGGACCCCCCACCCCCCGAAGCACCAAACCCAAAAGTCCCGAAATGCACGTTCCTCATGTGCTTGGAGACTTCTCCAAAGCACCCAACCCAAAAGTCCAAGTCCAGGGCTTGTAACTTAGAATATAGTTGGGTTAGACCAGGGGTCTTCAAACTATGGCCCTCCAGTTGTTCAGGAACTACAAGGAACTACAATTACCATCATCCCATTCATGTCTGTGAATATCAGAGTTTTACAATGCCTCATGGGATGTGTAGTTCCCAAACAACTGGAGGGCCGTAGTTTGAGGATCCCTGGTTTAGACCCTCCATCAGACTTTTTATTTCTGGTAGGTTAGGAGCATCATATAGAGAGGTATGGAAAACATCTGATGAATAAAGGGTAATATTGTGTTTATTGTCATATAAAAGATCAGAACAAAAATACCCAACACATTTCAGGGGATTTAGGCTCCTCCATCAGGGAACTTACTGTTATAGCCATAAACCATGGGGACTGCAGTCTATGTCTGGATCTTTTGGGTTTTGTGGAAGTTTGAACAGAAATTCTACGGTAAAAAGGGCGCTGTTTAAATTGAATAATACCTGGGTAAGTGATAAAATTAAAAAGGAAATTAAGTCCCAATAATCAGAGTCATAAACTCGATCTTAAATGTCCATCAATCAATATTAAAAACTCAAAAGAAGTCCCCATACAAAAATTTCATCAGTTTTCGAATATAAAATACAGAAAGAATGGATGATAATGGTGATGATAGTAGACCTTCTGTAAAGTGCAATGCGAAAACTTAGTGAATAAAAAACAATCCAACTGGAAAATACATCAAAAACGAGTGAACATAGTCCAACAACCATATGATGGAAGAGAACAGTCTGCCTGAACACCCACACAGCGCCTGTAGAAAAGATCTTGGAAAACTTTCTCACCCTCGTGGGTTAAATCACACTCTACAATGCTCACCAAAAGGCCTTAGGCCATGAGGACCGGAATCGCTTTGAAAATGAATGGGTGCCAAGAACCCAGTAGCACCCTGATCTCCTCACTGCAACCAGGATATGTATGGAAGCAAAGAACACACAACAGATAATAGTGAAACTCCGCTTTTATTGTAGAGCCATAAAAAGTAATCCCAAATTATTATGCCTACAGTAAGACGTGCCCAGACCAGCACCAGCAAGAACCGCCAAAATGAAATAACAGCCCCCTCCATGTAGCCAGCTGACTTGCTCACCCTTCACCAAGATGCTCCGTGGCCGCGCCTGGCGTGCGTTCCACAGGAGAGCCGGATGTGATTTCGCTTGATAAACCGACATCACCTGTGGAACGCACGCATGACATGTGACATGGACTGGAAACATATCTGGGGGCACTAGAGGGACTAGATGACATGTGGACTGGAAGCGTACTTGGAGGCACTGGGTGCACTGGAGTCAGTAGATGATATGTGGACTGGGAATATACTTGGAGGCACTGGGCATACTGGAGTCACTGGATGACACGTGGACTGGGAATATACTTGGAGGCACTGGGCACACTGTAGTAATTAGATAATATGTGGACTGAGAATATACTTGGAGGTACTGGGTGCACTGGAGTCAGAAGATGTGTGGAAGGGAATATATTTGAAGCCGCTGGGTGCACTGCAGTCACTAGATGATATGTGGACTGGGAGTATACTTGGAGTCATGGGGCACACTGGAGTCAGAAGATGATGTGTGGACTGAGAATATAATTGGAGGCGCTGGGTGCACTGGAGTCAGTAGATGATGTGTGGACTGGGAATATACTTGGAGGCACTGGGCACACTGGAGTCAGTAGATGATGTGTGGACCGGGAATATACTTGGGAGTCACTGGGCACACTGGAGTCAGAAGATGATGTGTGGACTGGGAATATACTTGGAGGCACTGGGCACACTGGAGTCAGAAGATGATGTGTGGCCTGGGAATATACTTGGAGGCACTGGGTGCACTGGAGTCAGTAGATGATGTGTGGACTGGGAATATACTTGGGAGTCACTGGGCACCCTGGAGTCAGAAGATGATGTGTGGACTGGGAATATACTTGGAGGCACTGGAGTCAGCAGATGATGTGTGGACTGGGAGTATACTTGGAGGCACTGGGCACACTGGAGTCAGTAGATGATGTGTGGCCTGGGAATATACTTGGAGGCACTGGGTGCACTGGAGTCAGTAGATGATGTGTGGACTGGGAATATACTTGGGAGTCACTGGGCACACTGGAGTCAGTAGATGATGTGTGGCCTGGGAATATACTTGGAGGCACTGGGTGCACTGGAGTCAGTAGATGATGTGTGGACTGGGAATATACTTGGAGGCACTGGGCACACTGGAGTTACTAGATAATATGTGGACTGAGAATATACTTGGAGGTACTGGGCACACTGGAGTCAGTAGATGATGTGTGGCCTGGGAATATACTTGGAGGCACTGGGTGCACTGGAGTCAGTAGATGATGTGTGGACTGGGAATATACTTGGAGGCACTGGAGTCAGCAGATGATGTGTGGACTGGGAATATACTTGGAGGCACTGGGCACACTGGAGTCAGTAGATGATGTGTGGCCTGGGAATATACTTGGAGGCACTGGAGTCAGCAGATGATGTGTGTACTGGGAATATACTTGGAGTCACTGGGCACCCTGGAGTCAGAAGATGATGTGTGGACTGGGAATATACTTGGAGGCACTGGGTGCACTGGAGTCAGTAGATGATGTGTGGACTGGGAATATACTTGGGAGTCACTGGGCACACTGGAGTCAGTAGATGATGTGTGGCCTGGGAATATACTTGGAGGCACTGGGTGCACTGGAGTCAGTAGATGATGTGTGGACTGGGAATATACTTGGAGGCACTGGGCACACTGGAGTTACTAGATAATATGTGGACTGAGAATATACTTGGAGGTACTGGGTGCACTGGAGTCAGTAGATGATGTGTAGACTGGGAATATACTTGGAGGCACTGGGTGCACTGGAGTCAGTAGATGATGTGTGGACTGGGAATATACTTGGAGGCACTGGGCACACTGGAGTCAGAAGATGATGTGTGGACCGGGAATATACTTGGGAGTCACTGGGCACACTGGAGTCAGAAGATGATGTGTGGACTGGGAATATACTTGGAGGCACTGGGCACACTGGAGTCAGAAGATGATGTGTGGCCTGGGAATATACTTGGAGGCACTGGGTGCACTGGAGTCAGTAGATGATGTGTGGACTGGGAATATACTTGGGAGTCACTGGGCACACTGGAGTCAGAAGATGATGTGTGGACTGGGAATATACTTGGAGGCACTGGGTGCACTGGAGTCAGCAGATGATGTGTGGACTGGGAGTATACTTGGAGGCACTGGGCACACTGAAGTCAGTAGATGATGTGTGGCCTGGGAATATACTTGGAGGCACTGGGTGCACTGGAGTCAGTAGATGATGTGTGGACTGGGAATATACTTGGGAGTCACTGGGCACCCTGGAGTCAGAAGATGATGTGTGGACTGGGAATATACTTGGAGGCACTGGAGTCAGCAGATGATGTGTGGACTGGGAGTATACTTGGAGGCACTGGGTGCACTGGAGTCAGTAGATGATGTGTGGACTGGGAATATACTTGGAGGCACTGGGCACACTGGAGTTACTAGATAATATGTGGACTGAGAATATACTTGGAGGTACTGGGCACACTGGAGTCAGTAGATGATGTGTAGACTGGGAATATACTTGGAGGCACTGGGTGCACTGGAGTCAGTAGATGATGTGTGGACTGGGAATATACTTGGAGGCACTGGGTGCACTGGAGTCAGTAGATGATGTGTGGACTGGGAATATACTTGGAGGCACTGGGTGCACTGGAGTCAGTAGATGATGTGTGGACTGGGAATATACTTGGAGGCACTGGGCACACTGGAGTTACTAGATAATATGTGGACTGAGAATATACTTGGAGGTACTGGGCACACTGGAGTCAGTAGATGATGTGTGGACTGGGAATATACTTGGAGGCACTGGGCACACTGGAGTCAGAAGATGATGTGTAGACTGGGAATATACTTGGAGTCATTGGACACACTGAAGACAGTAGATGACACATGGACTGGGAATATACTTGGAGGCACTGGGCTCACTGGAGAGAGAAGATGATGTTTGGACGGGGAGCGTACTTGGAGGTTCTGGGGACACTGGAGTCACTAGATGACATGTGGACTGGGAACATACTTGGAGGCACTGGGTGCACTGGAGTGAGTAGATGATATGTGGATTGGGAATATATTTGGAGGCACTGGGTGCACTGGAGTCAGAAGATGATGTGTGGACTGGAAATAAACTTGGAGTCATTGGGTACACTGAAGACAGTAGATGACACATGGACTGGGAATATACTTGGAGGCACTGGGCACACTGGAGTCACTAGATGACAGGTGGACTGGGACTGTACTTGGAGGCCCTGGGTGCACTGGGGACACAGCGTACCTGGACTCAGGTGGGTACTGCAGCTGGGGGTATCTGGCCTATGTGTAGTGATGTGTTGATTGAACGCTGAGCCACATTGATCCTCCAGTCCCGGGACTCACCTATGACATCAGGAGCCCTGAAGGAGGAGCCTTCACCCCCTGAAACGCGTCGTCTTTTGTTTCATGACCTTTTATACACAATATAACCTTTAATTATATGAAATTTTCAAGACTTTCATTTCTGGTGCTCCTCACCCATCTCCACCCCTTTTCCACACCTGAAGAGACCCACCTGGTGGACCCTCAACCAGTCAAACCCCTGCAGAACACCCACCGCTGACAATGTCCAGAGCTACCTCACCCACCCTTTACAAATTAGGCTTTTTTTCCCTGCCTTTGTCTCCATTGGGAAGATTTAACCTCACTTCCTGTCTCGATGACACCTTCAAGAAAATAGGGCCAACAGCCCAGGAGGGGACAGAAGGTCTAAGTGGCTTTTCAGAGGCTGCCATGGCTGATAGCGGGAGGCTTCAAGGGACTTACCCAGGTTGACCTTGGCACAGGACGAGTTGCTGTGGGCACCGACGATACATCGATAGACATCTCCCTGCCTGCTGCCGTTCGGCCCATCCCACGGGGCCCCAACCAGCACCCTGCATGGTGAGAAAGAGGAAAATTAAAGGGGATCTCCGGGCAATGATCAGTATCAGTCAACTCCCAATGCTTTCCAGAAGTCACTGCAACTGTGCTAAAATCAGCCCCTGATCTCATATAGCATCCAGGTTCAGCAGGTTTTTCATGGGGCCCCTAGGTGGAGGCCACACCCCCTTAGTACAACGTTCTCCTCTCCGAGGGATATAGTGGGCGGGGCTAGAACCTGGGAACACGCTGGCTGCGTTTCCACTGTTGCTTATCTAACTGGTCTGCCTTGTATCAGCAGCCATTAAGCACTGATGATGACTGCACTGCCTAAAATGGATCGGTCATCAGATAGATTGCAGCATGCTGAGTAATGAGTCCTTCCAGGTATTTATTACCCCTCACAGAGATCACAGGAGTCCCCCCCTCCCCCTGACAATGCCTTCATCTGCTTCTCTCTCCAGAAGGATGGCACCATATTTGTTCAGGCATCATCCAGGATCACCATCCACTTCCTGGACTCAGAAGTGACACAATCATGTAAATCCTGGTGCCTGTGCAGTTCTTAGTTGTGTTCACAAATGTTATACACAGGTCAGCCCCTGCTGCAACCTCTTGTGGCTTGCTACAAAGTTACAATGTACAGTCTGATCACTGGGGGAGGGGAGACTGAGAAAATGCTTCCTCCTCCTTCTACAAAGTTACAATGTACAGTCTGATCACTGGGGGAGGGGAGACTGAGGAAATGTTTCCTCCTTCTACAAAGTTACAATGTACAGTCTGATCACGGGGGGGGGGGGGGGATGCCTTCTCCTCCTTCTACAAAGTTACAATGTACAGTCTGATCACTGGGGGATGGGAGACTGAGGAAATGACCCCTCCTCCTTCTACAAAGTTACAATGTACAGTCTGATCACTGGGGGAGGGGAGACTGAGGAAATGCCTCCCCTTCTACAAAGTTACAATGTACAGTCTGATCACTGGGGGGGGGGGGGGGTTGGGCTTGGGAGACTGGGGAAATGCCTCCTTACAATGTACAGTCTGATCACTGGGGGGGGGGGGGGGTTGGGCTTGGGAGACTGGGGAAATCCTGGCTGCAGAAGACTGAGGACATCATCCCAGCCTAGGCATGTCACTGGAGCCCAATGATAGTAGGTGGAGCTTATCTGCACACTGATCCTGTCTCTGTATAGGGTGACCCCTCAGGAATGATTCATGAAGTGGGTGACGGGTCCTCTTTAATGCAGTAACAGCTGCTAGAAGGAGGATCTATAAATCTGCACACGTGATTGGCTCCTGGAAAGATGGAACATCAAAGCGTGGAAGTCACATGGAAAGTTACTTTCAGTAAAATGTTACAATTGTGACTCAGACACTTCACTCCCCTCTAATGACTCCCTAAGCGGCCTCCGGCTCGGCCCGTACGCGTTACGTCCTCCCACCTTCCTCTGGATACACAGCATGGCTCCCTCGTTAAACCTTCGATGACAATTCCAGACCAAAGATAGGAACTCCGTCTGCCTCCCAGCTCCTCCGCCATAAAACCATCCCTGAGCGTCCTTATGGATCAGTCACGCTGACAGCCAAGCGTTGAGTCGCCCCGAAGTCGGGACTTGTGACTTTTCTCCGGCTTTCCACATCGGCATGACAGTATTGAAGCCGGAGGACCACCATGGGTGGACCCCAAGGGGGAGCCTGTCATTGGATGATCTTAGGCACACACGTGGACCCTGCCGTTTCTGTCTACTAAAAAATGCTATCTGCCTGGCAGTCATGGTAATCCCCTGGCTTTCTGAGATACAAGAAATAGCGGCGTCTTCAGAAGGAGGCATCTCAGCTTTCCTTTAAAGGGGACCCACAAGTATAAAAATATGAGGAGATCTGCTGGTATGGATGTCTCCATCTGAAAATGATGGTCGCCAGGCTGCCATGCCGATCCTCCGGCTGCAGTGTGATGACTGTCTCTCTCCATCAGAGCTGGGGCAAGGGAGGGGGGCATAAGGGACACGTGCCCCAGACTCCCTGACAATAACTGACTTCCCCAGGCCCTGCCCCTTTCATCAAAGCTGGGACAAGGGGGGCATAAGGGACACATGCCCCAGGCTCCATGACACTGACTGACTTTCCCAAGCCCTGCCCCTTTAATTAGAGCTGGGTGGGCAGAAGGGAAACATGCCCCAGACTCAGTGCCACAGACTGGCTGTCCCTGGCTCCCCCCCTTTCATCAGAGCTAGGGGGGGCAGCAAAGACATGTGCCACAGACTGACTTTCACAGGCCCCGCCCCTTTAATCAGAGCTGGGGGGCAGAAGACTTTCCCAAGCCCTGCCCTTTTAATTAGAGCTGGGGGGGGGGGGGCAGAAGGGAAACATGCCCCAGGCTCAGTGCCACAGACTGGCTGTCCCTGGCTCCACCCCTTTCATCAGAGCTAGGGGGGGGGCAGCAGGAACATGTGCCACAGACTGACTTTCACAGGCCCCGCCCCTTTAATCAGAGCTGGGGGGCAGAAGACTTTCCCAAGCCCTGCCCTTTTAATTAGAGCTGGGGGGGGGGGGGCGCAGAGGGGAAACATGCCCCAGGCTCAGTGCCACAGACTGGCTGTCCCTGGCTCCACCCCTTTCATCAGAGCTAGGGGGGGGGGCAGCAGGGACACGTGCCCCAGACTCACTTCCCTGGCCCCACCCCTTTCATTCGATGCATTTCAGTTCTTTCAATCATGGAGGCTCAGCTTTTACATGTGGGCGTTACCTATGCAAATGGCGCCCACCTAGGAACGCCCAATTCTCCAGACTGACACCACTTATCAAGGTGCTTTGATATTTGCATAACTCCTCCCACAGCTTGCATTAGGACTGAGTGCTCTGGAGAGGAGTACTGAGGCTGGAATGTTTATCAGGAAGCTATGCACAGGCCCTGCCCACCAGCCATGATCTGCCTGCATTGCATAGAGAAGCACAGAGACCCAGTGATGATGTGATTGGATGCAAAATATGAAATGGAAAGATTTTATTTCTAAATGTCATTATCATATTGATGAGGGGGGGGGGCATTTCATGGGTGGGTGGGATGGCTCACATCTGGCTCACCTGTAACCCAATCGCAGCAGATTGCCCTTCCTGGCGATGAGGTCGCCCACGCGCTTCTCTTCCATCTCTGGAAAAGCCGTTTCCCCCCTTTTTACAGGACGGTGTCCCGTTACACCTCCCCCGCCAGACGCGTCAGCCAGGGGCTCCTCGTTATCCGGGTCACATCTCAGATCCCACGGATAGGAAGCGGGGGTCCCCCGGGGGGGGGGAGGGGGGGTATATACCATACGCTGGGCCGCCAGCAATAAAGAGAACCAAGACAACCTGTAAGGGTGGGAATGGGGAGCCGATTTCCTGGCTGTCATCCTCCGACCCGTTCTACCAATGCAAGTCTACCAGTCATGGTGATCCCCCCCCCCCCCATATCATCAGAAGATTGCCAGGTATAAAGCCAGAGCATCAGAGTGACAGCCAGGAAATCGGCACTGAAGCCAATGGATCACCATAACAGCCAGACGGTTGGCATTTTCATGCAGCAATGGGCTTCCCCATGGGCTGAAGAATGAGAATGTGGGACAATGCGGAGGACTGGCTCACCATTTCTGTCCGTCAGCTTCATACTGGAGAACCGCGTAGCCGAACTGAGCCTCCTCCGGGCCGCGGAACACCTGAGGGCGCTTCGTGTCGATGTTGAACGCTGCAACAAGGCCTGGAGGGGGGAAAGAGGGATTAATAGGGGGCGCTGTCGGGGGGGGGGGGGGGGTAATAACCAACCCCCACCAAACATTGAAATATAGTTCCTGGGTGGAGTGACCCTTTAACACACAAGCAGGCAGGCTTTGCAGCATAATTATATCATAATAATAATAATAATAATAATAATAATAATAATAATAATAATAATAATATACTACTACTAATAATAATAATTTTATAATAATAAAAAAATAATAATAAACAATAATTATATAATAATAATAATATACTACTACTAATAATAAATAATAAGTTTATAATAATAAAAAAAGAATAATAAACAATATAACAATAATAATAATTATTATATAATAATAATACAAATTAAATAATAACAATTAAATAATTATTATTAAATGATAATAATAATACTAAAACGTCATATTTAATATTATTATTATTCATTTTATAATATTAATAAATAATAATAAAAATAATAATTATATATTAATAAAAATAATAATTTTATATTGATAAAAAAATAATAATCTAATAATAATATTATTAATAATTTTATAATACTAATTATAATAGGAATAATAATTATATCATAAAAATTAAATAAAAAAGTTAAAATAATAATATTAATAATATTATAATAATATCAATAAAAAATTATATAATAATCAATTTGAAATAATAAGTTAATAATAAAATAATAATAATAATTTTATATTGATAATAAAAAAATTATAATTATCTAACAACAATTTTACAAATTTTATAATACTAATAATACTAATAAAATAAAAATGTAATAATAAAAAAATTACAAAATAATAATTTAATAATAATCTAATAATAATAATAATTAAATAATAATAACAATAATAATAAAATGAATTGTATAATAATAATAATTATATAATAATGATAATATTAAGTTAATAATAATAATAATGTAATAATAGTATTAAATAATAATAATAATAATAATTATATAATAATAATATTATTATTATATATGGGATGTCAACAAGTATTTCCCAGCATGCTGGCTAATCCTTTCTTTGTTGTACAAATCGGTTATTGGGGGTGTACTGGGTGGAGCCAGGACTCACAAAAGTGGGCGGAGACATCCAAAATCTCCAGGTGTGCATGACTACCTGTTGGGGTGCCCAAGACATATTAGGAACTAACTTCGCCCACCAGGCACCGGCTCTCACTATTGGACGGGCTGACAACCATCCAGCATAACATTAAGTCCGCGCTCACAATTCATGCGATTTGTGGACGTGTGCAAAAGTGTGCGATTTCGCACGCGTTTTTGAAATGCGCAAAAGACAACCATTGCACCGGTGTTGGTATCGGTAAAGACCCCCCCAAGGGGTGCTAAAAAAAACTTTTCACTTTGTCAAGTGAAAAAAAAAATCTGCAACAAACAGTGGAAAAAAGCACCAAGTTTTGCGCTCAGAATGAGCTGCTTTGCCATGTTTGTTGCGCATACGGCAGCCAATTGACGTAAAAAAGAGCGCAAAAAATGAACGACCACAAAACACCAAATGTCAATGCAGCCTAAGGTGTCTGTGAGCGCTACTCAACGCATTTTTGCGCATTTGTGCGCGCCACACGCATGAGGCAGTCTTTTGATTTCAATGAGCTGCCCTACATGCGACAAACGCACCAAAGTCGCTCATATACCTACTTTGAGCATCAAGTTTTTTGTGTTTTTTTTTTTTGTGCCACTTTTTTGGTCACACTTGTGCGAGAAACTTTACCGAGGTGTCAGCCAGTCGCACACCATGGTGAGTCAGAGTTGGGTGTGCGATTACGCCCCGTGACGTAATGTTTCCTTTGTGACTTTATACATTTTATTTTATGTTTTATTACATTACAGATACAAAGTAACAAATAAAGTCAATTATAAACAGAGAATTGATACATAGAAATATTATAATCAAATACAATCAGAGGTCAGAATATTGTTACAAATAAGCAAATACTTTCCTCTCTATGAAAAGCTTTTAATACATTGTATCTACAGCCAAAACTATGGTTTGATTTTTAGGGACACACCAGGATGTAAGAAGAAATCTTCCAAAAGTGAGGACTTGTCACCAGAACAAGTGTCCCCATTGGAAGTTCCCCCTCACTTCCTGTCCCAGGGAAACAACAGGATGTAAGAAGAATTCTCTCATAAATTGGGGCTCTTGTTACCAGAACAGGTGTCGCCATTGGACGATTCCCCCCACTTCCTGTCCCAGGGACACAACAGGATGTAAGAAGAAATCTCTCAAAAGTGGGGGCTCTTGTCACCAGAACAGGTGTACCCATTAAATAAATTCCCCTCACTTCCCGTTCAAAGGAAACAACAGAATATAAGAAAAAATCTCTCATAAGTCGGGGCTCTTGTTACCAGAACACGTGTCCCCATTGGAAGATCCCCCTCACTTCCTGTCCCAAGGAAACAACAGGATGTAAGAAGTCTCTCATAAATTGGGGCTCTTGTTACCAGAACAGGCGTCCCCATTGGAGGATTCCCCCCATTTCCTGTCCCAGGGACACAACAGGATGTAAGAAGAAATCTCTCAAAAGTGGGGGCTCTTGTCACCAGAACAGGTGCCCCCATTGAAAAATTCCCCTCACTTCCCATCCCAAGGAAACAATACAAGAAAAAATCTCTTATAAGTTGGGGCTCTTGTTACAAGAACAGGTGTCCCCATACGAAGATCCCTCTCACTTCCTGTCCCAGGGACACAACATGATGCAAGACGAAACCTCCCAAAAGTTGAGGCTCTTGTCACCAGAACATGTGTCCCCATTGGAAGATCCCCCTCACTTCCTGCACAATTTTCTGCTCAAATATAAAAAAAAAAAAAAAAGGTTCCCGCACTCTGCGACCGTTGCAAATTGAGTGGCATAGACTACAATGTTAAATCACAAAAGTCGCAAGAAAGTCGCACAACTTTTGGGTTGCAGCAGCAAGAACTGAGCCTTATGGTCCTGCAGCCAACCCCCCTCCCCCTCCCCCACATGGTGGAACACCAGGGCCCAGTCGCAAGTGCGACCTATGTGACCCTGGTAGTTCCGCCACTGGGGCCTCATAACGCAGGAGTTTTCTACGTTGTGCCACATATCCGCCAGCGACCTTGTTGGTACCAAGAACTCGTCTCTCGGGACCCATTCACAGCTGCGCATGGCATTAGCGTGCTGTAAAAACGCACAGAGCCTTCGTTAAATGAGGATTATCGCTAAACGTGACCGCTTTTTATATCTCGCCGCAAGTAAAGTTTGGCCAGATGTGTTAAATTTTCTCTGCCGAGTTAAACTCGGAGAGGGGACCGGTGGGCCGGGGTAGCGGTGGTGGGTCGGGGGCGGTGGGCCGGGGGGGGGGGGGGGGGGCGGTAGGGTCAAAGGTTCCCGACATTGTTATTAAAATTCCTTGTCTTTCCCGGGATGGTAAATTATAGGCTGGATGCAGCTGGAAATACACACCGAGAGTACACAGATATAAATATATCTCGCCCACAGCGCAGGATGATGGCTGGAGGGCGGCCATGATGCGCACAGCGATGAAAAAGGTGCAATAATATACACAAGACACAGACGGGGGGGGGGGGGGAGGGGGGTCAGCGAGTTCATCGCCCATTATAGGAAAATAGGCCTCCACCAATGTCTGTACACAATAATTGAGCATAAAATAGACATGCAATAGATCCCGGGTACATATTATTACAAAAAGATTCCAAAAAGTTTCTAAATAGCCTTCTGTAAGCTTAAATGTATGATAATAACCAGTTTCCGGAATCTCAGAATCTCGGAATCTTAGAATCTCAGAATCACAGGATCTCAGAATCACTGAATCTTAGAATCTCAGAATCACTGAATCTTAGAATCTCAGAATCACTGAATCTTAGAATCACTGAATCTTAGAATCACTGAATCTTAGAATCACTGAATCTTAGAATCACTGAATCTTAGAATCACTGAATCACTGAATCTTAGAATCTCGGAATCACGGAATCTCAGAACCTTAGAATAACAGAATCTGAGAATCTCAGAATTTTAGAATCACAGATGATCTCAGAATCACGGCATTTCAGATTCACAGAATCTTAGACTAACGGAATCTGAGAATTTCAGAATCACAGAATTTCAGAATCACTGACTCTCAGAATTAGGGAATGTCAGAATCCCATACTCTCAGAATCACGGAATCTCAGAATCTCAGTCACGGAACCTTAGAATCTAAAAAATCCTGCAATCACAGAATCTCAGAATCACAGAATCTCTGAATTTTAGAACCACAGAATCTCGGAATGTAAAAAAAATGGGAAACTATCATTATACAGGACTCCCTGACCCAGCGCAGGTCAGCTCAGCCTCCGGTAATCCTAAAAGGATGATAACCAAAAAATACAATGTGAAATGTTTTTGTACAGAATCACAGAATCTCAGAGTCCCAGAACTTCAGACTCGTGGAATCCCAGAATCCCAGAATCTCTAAATCACGGAATCTCAGAATCACAAAATCCCAATCTCAGAATCTCGGAATCTCAGAATCCTGAAATCTCAGAATAATACAACGTGAAATGTTTTTGTCCAGAATCACAGAGTCACAGAACTTCAGACTCGTGGAATCCCATTATCTCTAAATCACGGAATCTCAGAATCACAAAATCTCAATCTCAGAATCACGGAATCTCAGAATCCTGAAATCTCAGAATAATACAATGTGAGGATTTCACCACCTTAGAGACTGCGGAGAGCCCACTGTTTCCGAGCAGACAGACCCTGTCTGCTAGAGGGTAGAGCATTTGAGGAGGATTGTGAGGTTTTGACACCCTTAGAGACTGCAGAGAGTCTACTGCCTACAATCAGACAGATCCTGGTAGACTTACAAATAGACGAGAGGACCAGCAAAGAACATGAGACTTGTGAGGGTTTCACACCCTCAGAGACTGCGGAGAGCCCACTGTTTCCAAGCAGACAGACCCTGTCTGGTAGCGAGTAGAGCAAATGAGGAGGCTTGTGAGGGTTTGACACCCTTAGAGACTGCAGAGAGTCTACCACTTACAATTAGACAGCCCCTGTCCTGTAGACTTGCAATAGCAAGGCCTGTGAGGGTTTCACATCCTCAGAGACTGCAGAGAGCCTCCTGTTTCCAATCAGACAGACCCTGTCTGGTAGAGATGCAATGAGATGAGAGGAGAAAGCTGAGCAGAGGAGACTTGTGAGGGTTTCACATCCTTGGAGACTGCACAGAGTCCCCTGTTCACAATTCGATCCTGTCTGGTAGACTTGCAGTAGATGAGAGGACCAGCTATGAACATGAAGCTTGTGAGGGTTTCACCACCTTAGAGGTTGCGGAGAGCCCCCTGTGTCCTGTCTGGTAGAGATGCAGTGAGAGGATATTGGGGGTCTTACCTTGCGCAGTGATCAGGCAGAGCAGGATCCGGAGAGGTCTGTGTGTCTCCATGGTCCTGGTTGTGTAGGGAGGGGGGAGATTGTGGTCCTGGTTGTGCAGGGAGGGGATCAGAGATGTTGGGATGGTCTTGGTTGGTCGGGAAGGAGGGGGGAATCTGGGATGTTGGGTGTTGGCGCTCGGCTCTCTCAAAGCTCGCTCTGTCCTCTCTCCCGGCAGGCGGAGACTCTCATTGGCCACTAAAAATAATCCAGGAAATTTTTCCTGGACCTCGGCACACGCAGCCCAGCCTGCAGGCACGGTGCCCGGCTGCCCCGAGGAGCCGACTCCCAGCGAAGGTGGTAGCTGGAATCCAGAGGATCCGACTCTCAGCGGAGGTGGTAGCTGGAATCCAGAGGAGCCGACTCTCAGCGGAGGTGGTAGCTGGAATCCAGAGGATCCGACTCTCAGCGGAGGTGGTAGCTGGAATCCCGAGGAACCGACTCCCAGCAGAGGTGGTAGCTGGAATCCCGAGGAGCCGACTCTCAGCGGAGGTGGTAGCTGGAATCCCGAGGAACCGACTCCCAGCGGAGGTGGTAGCTGGAATCCCGAGGAACCGACTCCCAGCGGAGGTGGTAGCTGGAATCCCGAGGAGCTGACTCCCAGCGGAGGTAGTATCGGGAATACCGAGGAGCCGACTCCCAGCAGAGGTAGTATCGGGAATCCCGAGGAGCCGACTCCCAGCGGAGGTAGTAGCTGGAATCCCGAGGAGCCAACTCCCAGCAGAGGTAGTATCGGGAATCCCGAGGAGCCAACTCCCAGCAGAGGTAGTATCGGGAATCCCGAGGAGCCAACTCCCAGCAGAGGTAGTATCGGGAATCCCGAGGAGCCAACTCCCAGCGGAGGTGGTAGCTGGAATCCAGAGGAGCCGACTCCCAGCGGAGGTAGTAGCTGGAATCCCGAGGAGCCGACTCTCAGCGGAGGTGGTAACTGGAATCTCGAGGAGCCGATTCTCAGCGGAGGTGGTAGCTGGAATCCCGAGGAGCCGACTCTCAGCGGAGGTGGTAGCTGGAATCCTGAGGAGCCGACTCCCAGTGGAGGTAGTAGCTGGAATCCCGAGGAGCCGACTCCCAGTGGAGGTAGTAGCTGGAATCCCGAGGAGTCGACTATTAGCGGAGGTAGTAGCTGGAATCCTGAGGAGCTGACTCTTAGCGGAGGTAGTAGCTGGAATCCCGAGGAGTCGACTCTTAGCGGAGGTAGTAGCTGGAATCCTGAGGAGCCGACTCCCAGCGGAGGTAGTAGCTGGAATCCCGAGGAGTCGACTCTTAGCGGAGGTAGTAGCTGGAATCCTGAGGAGCCGACTCCCAGCGGAGGTAGTAGCTGGAATCCCGAGGAGCCGACTCCCAGCGGAGGTGGTAGCTGGAATCCCGAGGAGCCGACTCTCAGCAGGGACACAGACAAAATATATTCAGTAAAGTGGAGGAAGGTTGGACTAGCTAACAATGTAAATATGTAACTCCTGCCCTGGTGCCCCTTTTTTGCACAGGTGTCACAGACACAGGAAGTGAGGCAAATCCCTCCAATGGGGTCACATGCAAAAAATTTTTTTTTTTTTTTTTTTTTTTAAATTTTGACTGGAGCTTTGATATTTATATTGCTGTCTTTGGCTTCTTGTCCGAGGGATGACTCCACCCACTACTTCCTGCACGGGAGTCACAGGGACAGGAAGTGAGGACCCCATGGGGGTCACAAGCAGAAACAAAAAGCTGATAGAAATGTAAACTTTATGTTTCGGCTGGAGTTGGGATTTGAGGACTTCCTGTCCTAGAAACAATCATCCCCCCCCATGGGTGTATCGGGACAGGAAGTGGGATAAATCACCCGAATGGGGTCACAGGCAAAAACAAAACAACAAAAGTGACAGAAATTTTTAACTTTTAAAAGTTTTAGCTGGCGTTGGGCTTTAATGTTCACAGGAAGTGAGAGAAATCTCCGCAATGGGTTAACAGAGAAAAACAAAAATCGAACAAGTTATTCACTCCTCTTTTTTTCTTAAATGGGTGTCACTGGCACAGGAAGTGAGGAAAATCTCCCCAATGGGGTCACAGAGAGAAAGAAAAAAAAAAGCGACAGAAGTTATTTACTCCTCCCATTTCATATATGGGTGTCACTGGCACAGGAAGTGAGGAAAATCTCCCCAATGGGGTCACAGAGAAAAACAAAAAGCTGACAGAAGGTGTCGCTGGCACAGAAAATAAGAAAACTCTCCCCAATTGTATCATAGAGAAAAACAAACCTGCGTACAGAAGTTATTCACTCCTCCCCTTTCATATATGGGTGTCACTGGCACAGGAAGTGAGGAAAATCTCTCCAATGGGGTAACAGAGAAAAACAAAAAGCTGACAGAAGATGTGTGTAGTGTAGATGTGAATTTTGAGTTCTTCCCCCCCCCCCCCCGGATCTCACAATAAAGAGGTCCTGTCCTGCTTATTTCTATTACAGGGATGTTTACATTCCTTGTAATAGGAATAAAAGTGAACAAAAACATTTTTAAAAAGGGACAATGTAAAAATAAAAAGGTAAAATAAATGTAAAGCGCCCGTCCCTCTGTGCTCGCGTGCAAAAGGGAACGCATATGCAAGTCCCGCCCACATATGTAAATGGTGTTCAAACCACACATGTGAGGTATGGCTGCGATCGTTAGAGCGAGAGCAATAATTCTAGCCACAGACCTCCTCTGTAACTCTAAACTGGTAACCTCTAGAAATTTTTAAAGCGTCGCCTATGTAGATTTTTATGTACCAATGTTTGTCGCCATTCCACGACCGTGCGAAAATCTGAAGCGTGGCATGTTGGGTATCTATTTACTCGGCGTAACATTATCTTTCACATTATAGAAACAAATTGGGCTAACATTAGTGTTTTCTTATTTTTTAATTCAAAAAAGTGTATTTTATTCCCAAAAAATTGCGTTTGTAAGACCGCTGCGCAAATACGGTGTGACAAAGTATTGCAAGGATCTCCATTTTATTAAAAAAAAAAAAATATATATATATATATATATATATATATATATATACATACACATATATATATATACATACACACACACACACACATACATACATACATACATATATATATATATATATATATATATATATATATACACATATATATACATATACATGTAAGCAACTAGCGTCAGAAATAGGCCTGAGCCTTAGGTGGTTAAACAAAAGATCAATTTTTTTTTTTTTTTATCCTTTGCTTTTAAAGGTAGAGAAGAGATTTTGTGTCTTATTGACCCCAGCTCTCTCCATAAAGAGGACAAGTCATCCCTTAGTCCCCGTTCACACTAAGGCGACCTGTGAGGCGACCTGGTCGCCTCACAGGTCGCCGTAGGTCGCCTTCCATAGGGAAGCTGCGGACCCGTTCTAATAGGAGCGACACAAGTCGCTCCGACTTAGAAAAAGGGTCCGGAGCTTCTTTGGGGCGACTCGGAGGCGACCGCCATAGACTTCAATGTTATGAAGTCCGTGGCGGCCGCTCCGAGGTCGCGGCGTGCTGCTCGCACCGCGACCTCGGAGGTCGCCCCCCCAAGTCGGATCGCGGCAATGTGAACGGGGCCTTATTTCTATTACAAGGGATGTTTACATAGGAATAAAGTGATACAAAAAAAAAATGTAAAATGAATTAAAAATTAATTAATTTAATTAAAATTAAAAGGGCAGTGTAAAAATAAAAAATAAAATAAGAAAAAGAAAATTCCAGCACCCCCATCCCTCCTTTGCTTTTAAAGTTAAAGGAGAGATTTGGGGTCTTATAGACCCCGGATCTCTCCATAAAGAGGACCTGTCATCCCTTCTTTCTATTACAAGGGATGTTTACATTAGTTGTAATAGGAATAAAGTGATAAAAATGTTTTAAAATTAATTAAAAATGAATTCAATTTAATTAAAATTCAAGGGACAGTGTGAAAATAAAATAAATAAGAAAAAAAAATGTAAAGCACCCCCTATCCCTCTGTGGTTTTGCGCAGAAGCGAACGCATACGTAAGTCGCGCCCACATAGGCTAACTTTACTGTTTCGTTTTTAACACTGAAAAGGGATTTTTTGTGCGAGCCTGATTGGCTGCTTCATCATGAGATTCCAACCTGACAGGGGCGTAACTACAGGGGTTGCATCTGCAACCGGGCCCCATGCTCCAGGGCCCCTGTGCGGCTCCCCTGTACACCTGGATAGGAGGGGCGGCGGGGGCAGCATGTAGAGAAATCACTGTCCTCCTTTTTCCTCCTGTACATGCAGGAGGAAAATGGAGGAGATTGGTTCCTCTGTATGCTGCCCCCGCCACTCCTCCTATCCAGTTCACTTGTGTTCTGTTGTCTCTGGGCCCCTGTGTGCTCCCCAGGCTTGAAGGGAAGGGCCCCGGCCAGAGGTCGGGGCCCTTCATGGTTTCTTGCATCGGGGCCCTGAAGGTTCTAGTTACGCCTCTGCAACCTGACATGCAAAAGTGGGAGGTTGCACAGTACAGGATCACTAAACAAGAGGCTGCAGTGCAGTCCCAGCACAGACTCACAAAGTAGTTTTTTTTTTTTTTTCATGGAATTATGGGGAAATACAGTAAAAACGGAATAAAAGTGACCTCTCTGGGATTGGTGACTTTCGCACAGTTGCGGAGTAAAGTTTCCTGGGTAGTATTAGTAATACGCTGAATCATTTCACTCGCTGCTTGCGGTTACAGAAACAGACCTTACAGAAAGGGCTTGGCTGCCCCCTGCTGGCGGAAATCCTCATAGCCAGAAAAAAAAATTAAAACTTGAACTATGTTTTTTTTTTGGGGAATAACCCCTTGTTGGAAACATTTATTGCAGGACTTTAAGGCCTACAGATTGCAAATGATTTCCAATAGGAGGTCGTTCATAAACTATTTTAGAATGTAAACAGGTTACTTGAGTAAGAAAAAACAATTGCATGCATGGGTGTCACAGTGACAGGAAATGGGGCAAACCCCCCAATGGGGGTCACAGACCGAAACAATACACTGAAAGAAATGTTAACTTATGTTTTAGTTGGGGGTTGGGATTTAATGTTCACATTGCTGTCTGGGACTTCTTCCTGTCCTGGAGAGGACTACTCTCCCCTGCACCCCGATTGAGTGTCACAGGCACAGGAAGTGGGACAAATTGCCTTAATGGGAGACAAAAAAAAAGTACCTGCCCAACACAACTCAGTCATGTAACCTAAAACAGAGCCTGCCTGGATTACATGTTTTCTTGCTACGAGGAGGCTTGTGAGGATTTCACTTCATTAGAGACATGAGGGGGCTTTTGAGGATTTCCCCTCCTTAGAGACATGAGGAGGCTTGTGAGGGTTTGCCCCCTTGGAGACATGAGGAGGCTTGGGAGGGTTTCCACTCCCTAGAGACATGAGGAGGCTTGTGAGGGTTTGCCCCCTTGGAGACATGAGGAGGCTTGGGAGGGTTTCCACTCCCTAGAGACATGAGGAGGCTTGTGAGGGTTTCCCCTCCTTAGAGACATGAGGAGGCTTGCGAGGGTTTCCCCTCCTTAGAGACATGAGGAGGCTTGCGAGGGTTTCCCCTCCTTAGAGACATGAGGAGGCTTGTGAGGGTTTCCCCTCCTTAGAGACATGAGGAGGCTTGTGAGGGTTTCCCCTCCTTAGAGACATGAGGAGGCTTGTGAGGGTTTCCCCTCCTTAGAGACATGAGGAGGCTTGTGAGGGTTTCCCCTCCTTAGAGACATGAGGAGGCTTGTGAGGGTTTCCCCTCCTTAGAGACATGAGGAGGCTTGTGAGGGTTTCCCCTCCTTAGAGACATGAGGCTTGTGAGGATTTCCCCTCCTTAGAGACATGAGGAGGCTTGTGAGGGTTTCCCCTCAGAGACATGAGGAGGCTTCTGAGGATTTCACCTCTTTAGACACATGAGAAAGCTTCTGAGGGTTTCCCCCCTTGGAGACATGAGGAGGCTTGTGAGGATTTCCCCTCTTTAGAGACATGAAGAGGCTTCTGAGGGTTTCTCCTCAGAGACATGAGGAGGGTTGCGAGTGTTTGCCCTCAGAGACATGAGGAGGCTTGCCCCTCCTTAAAGACCTGAGGTTGCTTGTAAGCATTACACCTCAGAGACATGAGGAGGCTTATAAGCATTTCACCTCCTTAGACACATGAGAAGACTTGTGAGGGTTTCATCACCTTAGAGACATGAGGAGGCTTGTGAGAGTTTCCCCTCCTTGGAGACACGAGAAGGCCTGTGAGGGTTTCACCTCCTTAGAGACATGAGGAGAGGCTTGTGAGGGTTATCCCTCCTTAGAGACATGAGGAGAGGCTTGTGAGGGTTTCGCCTCCTTAGAGACATGAGGCTTGCGAGGGTTTCACCTCCTCAGAGACATGAGGAGGCTTGAGAGGGTTTCACCTCCTCAGAGACATGAGGAGGCTTGTGAGGGTTTCACCTCCTCAGAGACATGAGGAGGCTTGTGCGCGTTTCCCCTCCTGAGAGACCGCAGGGAGTCTACTGTTATCAATAAGACAGATCCTGTCTGGTGGACTTGCTGTGAGATGAGAAGGTCAGCAAAGCACATGAGACTTGTGAGGGTTTCCCCTGCTTAGAGACTGCAGATATTCTTCGGTTTTCAATAAGACAGGGAATTTGCTATTTTCAATCAGGCCGACTCAATCTGGTAGACTTGAAGTGAGATGAGAGGATCAGCAAAACACATGAGGGTTGTGAGGGTTTCACATCCTCAGAGACTGCGCAGAGCCTCCTGTTTTCAATAAGACAGACGCTGTTTGGTAGAGGGTAGAGAACACGAGGAGGTTTGTGAGGTTTTCACTTCCTTAGAGACTGCAGATGGTCTACTGTTTTCATTAAGACAGATCTTGTCTGGTAGACTTGCAGTGATAGGAGAGGATCAGCAAAGCACATGAGGCTTGTGAGGGTTCCACCTCCTTAGAGACTGCAGACATTCTACAGTTTTTAACAAGACAGACTCTGGTAGAGCATATTAGGAGGCTTGTGGGGGTTCCACCTCCTTAGAGACTGCAGAGATTCAATGGTTTTCAACAAGACAGACTCGGGTAGAGGGTAGAGCACACGAGAAGGCTTGTGAGGGTTTTACCTCCTTAGAGACTATAGAGGGTTTCCTTCTTTAATAAGACAGACTATGGTAGTGTGTGGAGCACATGAGGCTTGTGAGGGTTTGACAACCTTAGAGACTGCAGAGAGTCTACTATTTTCAATCAGGCAGACCCTGTTTAGGAGAGGATAGAGCTAATGAGGCTTGTGAGGGTCTCACATCCTTGGAGACTGCAGATGGTCTACTGTTTTCAATAGGGCATACCCTGTCTGGTAGGCTTGCAGTGAGATGAGAGGATCAGCAAAACACGAGGCTTGTGAGGGTTTCACATCCTTAGAGACTACAGAGAGTCTCCTGTTTCCAAGAAGACAGACCCTGTCTGGTAGATTTACGTGTAGAAAGGAGGTTCAGCAGAGCATAGACACTATCTACTGAGTATTTTTTCTTTGAATTTTTACAAAAGTACAAGGTGAAAAGAAAATCTGATGATGTCACACACTGTACAAAACTGTAAAACCTCCATCTTCCCTAAAAAAACAAAACAAAAAACAAAATCAACCACTATTAGCCCCACCCCTTACACCACCCATATGTTACCCATCTATCTTACATCACCCCATCTATCTTACACCACCCCTATTATATTGCCAAAACAAAGGCGACATCCCTGTTCCTCCTGCAAACTTGTTCGCTATTGACATACGAAAAACAGTGGAAGGAAGCACAGAGGAGATCGGAGATCACCATTTTAAAGCATCTGTACCTTTAAGATGTTAAACTTGCAAAGTAAGTTTGTATCTGGGGTGACCGTTTTAGGTAAAAATTTGGTGGCAAAGGGAATTTCCCTGAACACGTATTTCTGTATTTTTGGTGGATAATGATCTACCTCCTGTAAGTGCTTATCACAGAAGAGATGAGAAGGTTAGATCAATGTGGCAAAGGTGTTAGAGCCAAGCAGCACGGAAACAGATAAATACACAACCGAAAACGCGAAACCAATTACAGCAGAACTCCAGCCAAAAAAATTCAAGTTAAAAGTAAACAGCCTGAAAAAAGCAGCCCTTGCTGTAATGTTCATCTTAAATCCAAAAATTTCCCCCACAGTACTTTGTTGCTGGCACTAGATGTTCTCAGTCTGATGGCCCATGGTCATCCCGGACAAGCCCCCAACCTGTGACTTTATTGTGAAAGGAGAAGCAGCACGATGATTAGCTCACCTCTCTGTCACTCTGCTCTTTATCTCCAGCTAAAAATAACAAGATAAAAATAAACAGCCTGAAAAAAGCAGCTTTTGCTGCAATGTTCATACTCAATTCAAGAATTTTCCATGTAGTACTTCTTTTCTGCCACTAGATATCCTCAGGCTGATGCCTATGGTCATCCCGGACAAGCCCCCGACCTGTGACTTTATTGTGAAAGGAGAAGCAGCACAATGATTAGCTCACCTCTCTGTCACTCTGCTCTCTCTTCAGCCAAAAATAACAAGATAAAAATAAACAGCCTGAAAAAAAGCAGTTTTTACTGCAATGTTCATCCTCAATCCAATAAATTTCCCCAAAGCACATTTTTTCTGACACTAGATATCCTCAGTTTTGTGGCCCATGGTCATCACGGACAATCCCCAAACCTGTTACTTTATTGTAAAAGGAGAATCAGCTTATCTCTCTCTCTCACTCTGCTCTCTCCAGCCAAATATAAGAAGATACAAACAGCCTAAAAAAAAGCAGCTTTTACTGCAATGTTCATCCTCAATCCGAGAAATTTCCCCACAGTACATTTTTTCTACCATTAGATGTCCTCTGTCTCGTGGCCCATGGTCATCCTAGACAAGCCCCCAACCGGTGACTTTATTATGAAAGGAGAAGCAGCACAGTAATTATCTCACCCCTCTATCATTCTGCTCTTTATTCGCATCTTGTTATTTTTGGCTGGAGATAAACAGCCTGAAAAAAAGCAGCCTTTGCTGCAATGTTCATCCTCAATCCAAAAAATGTCCCTGCAATACTTTTTTCTGCCACTGGATGTTCTCAGTCTGATGGCCCATGGTCATCCCGGACCGGCCCACAACCTGTGACTTTACTGTGCTGCTTCTCCTTTCACAATAATTATCTCACCTCTCTGTCACTCTGCTCTTTATCTCCAGCCAAAAATAACACGATAAGAATAAACAGCCTGAAAAAAGCAGCTTTTGCTGTAATCTTCATCCTCAATCCAACAAATTTCCCCACAGCACATTTTTTCTGACACTAGATATCCTCAGTTTTTTTGGCCCATGGTCATCACGGACAATCCCCCAACCTGTGATTTTATTGTGAAAGGAGAATCGGCTCATCTCTCTCTAAAGTGGGGTATACACTATAAGAAAATCGGGCGATCGTCCAATTTTTTTCGTCGTACGACAAAGACTTTTTTTCGTTGTTTATTGTTTCTGATCATGCGCACGTCTTTCTTTTCTGATTTTGCTTGTACACAAATTGTTCGAAAATGGCACACATTAAATGAAAATCATTAGTTTTTTTCCCGTACGAGAAAAAATTTGGAGTTTGTCCCTTCGAGAATTTTCGTACGAAAATTCAGAATCGGCTGTAGAAAGTTCTGTACACACTATACAAAAATTCTTTGGACGAAAATCTTCCCCCGATTTTCTTATAGTGTGTACGAGCCTTAACTCTGCTCTCTCTTCAGCCAAATATAACATGATAAAAATAGACAGCTTGAAAAAAAGCAGCTTTTACTGCAATGTTCATCCTCAATCCAAGAAATTTCCCCACAGTGCATTTTTTTCTGCCACTAGATATCCTCTGTCTGGTGGCCAATGGTCATCCCGGACAAGCCCCCTACTGGAGACTTTATTGTGAAAGAAGAAGCAGCAGTGACTTGCTCATCTCTCTCTCATTCGGTTCTCTCTCCAGCCAACAATAACAAGGGAAAATAAAAATATACAGCCTACAAAAAGCAGCCTTTGCTGCAATGCTCATCCTCAATCCAAAAATTTTCCCTGCAATACTTTTTTCTGCCACTGGATGTTCTCAGTCTGATGGCCCATGGTCATCCTGGACAAGCCCCCAACCTGTGACTTTATTGTGAAAGGAGAAGCAGCACAGTTATTACCTTATTTATTTAGTTATCACAGGTACTTAGAAGTGCTGTCAATTAGGCACTTTACATATATATTGTACTTTCGCATCAATCCCTGCCCTCGGAGCTTACAATTGAAGGTTCCTAACTCACATTTTTACATACTTGGGCCAATTAATGCAGGAGATGACATGTCTTTGGAGAGTGGGAGGAAAATGTATAAGTATATACATTTTTTTAGGACCTTAAAGTTAAACCATTATTGTTTTTCTCAAAGCCAGGGGTCTCCAAACTTTCTAAACAAAGGGCCAGTTTATTGTCCCTGAGACTATAGGGGGGCAGGACAGTGGCCAGTGGAAGTGAACATTTTCCTGGAAGTGAAGGATTAGACATCCCATTTGGTATTAGGTGGAGGAACAGTGCCCCATCATTGGTACTATTGGGAGGAATAGTGCCCCATTATGGGTGTCAATGGAAGGATTAGTGCCCCATTGTTGGTGTCAATGCAGAAATGGTGCCCCATTGCTGTTGTCAATGGGAGAAACGGTGCCCCATTGTTGGTGTCAATGGGAGAAACGGTGCCCCATTGTTGGTGTCAATGGGAGAAACGGTGCCCCATTGTTGGTGTCATTTGGAGAAACGGTGCCCCATTGTTGGTGTCATTTGGAGAAACGGTGCCCCATTGTTGGTGTCAATGGGAGAAACGGTGCCCCATTGTTGGTGTCATTTGGAGAAACGGTGCCCCATTGTTGGTGTCATTTGGAGAAACGGTGCCCCATTGTTGGTGTCAATGGGTGAAACGGTGCCCCATTGTTGGTGTCAATGGGAGAAACGGTGCCCCATTGTTGGTGTCAATGGGAGAAACGGTGCCCCATTGTTGGTGTCAATGGGAGAAACGGTGCCCCATTGTTGGTGTCAATGGGAGAAACGGTGCCCCATTGTTGGTGTCAATGGGAGAAACGGTGCCCCATTGTTGGTGTCAATGGGAGAAACGGTGCCCCATTGTTGGTGTCAATGGGAGAAACGGTGCCCCATTGTTGGTGTCAATGGGAGAAACGGTGCCCCATTGTTGGTGTCAATGGGAGAAACGGTGCCCCATTGTTGGTGTCAATGGGAGAAACGGTGCCCCATTGTTGGTGTCATTTGGAGAAACGGTGCCCCATTGTTGGTGTCAATGGGAAAAACGGTGACCCAGTGTTGGTGTCAATGGGAGAAACGGTGACCCAGTGTTGGTGTCAATGGGAGAAACGGTGACCCAGTGTTGGTGTCAATGGGAGAAACGGTGACCCAGTGTTGGTGTCAATGGGAGAAACGGTGCCCCTATTGTTGGTGTCAATGGGAGAAATGGTGCCCCATTGTTGGTGTCAATGGGAGAAATGGTGCCCCTATTGTTGGTGTCAGTTGGCAGAATAGTGCCTCGTATCAGTGGGAGGAGTAGTGCCCCAAGGGCTGGATAAAGGCAAGCAAAGGGCCTTATCTAGCCCCCGGGCCACAGTTTGGAGACCACTGCTCTAAGCAATCAGTTTTACACAGCAAACAAGCATACAGGCAGAGTGTCAGGGATGCACCTTAACCCCCTCCTGCGCGCCGTATAGTCCAATGATGGCAGGTTGGAGCCCCTCTCGTTCTGGGATGACGTCATATGACGTTGCCCTGATCTCAGCACTCAGCTGGGACACAGTGCGACTCCAATCTTGGTATAGAGCCAATGACATGGCTCTTTACCAATGTGATCAGCTGTGTCCAATCACAACCTATCACATGTAAACATGGAAGTGCCGGTAATCGTCTCTCCTCACCTCACACTGACAGAGTGAGGAGAGGATAGCTGATCAGCGGCATCTCCTCGCAGAAGAGACCTGTACAGGTAATCAGGGCACTGATAATCAGTGCAGCCCCAACAGTGCCCACCAGTGATGCTAGTCAGTGACTATCTGTGATGCCAATCTGCACCCAGTGATGCCAATCTGCGCCCATCAGTGATGCCATTCAGTGCTTTTTAGTGCCCATCAGTGCCGCCTATCAGTGCCACCTATCAGTGCTCAATAGTGCCACCTATCAGTGCTCATCAGTGCCACATTAGTTCCACCTCATCAGTGCTGTCATTATTGCCCATAAAAGCCACCTCATCAATGCCCATCAGTGCCACTCATAAGTGCCGCCTATCATTGCCCATCAGTGCCAACGATCAGTGCCCATCAGTGTCACCTATCAGTGCCCATCAGTGCCACCTATGCCACCTATCAGTGCCACATATTAGTGCCACCTATCAGTGTGACATATTAGTCCACCTCATCAGTACTGTCTCATTAGTGCCCATAAATGCCTCCTCATCAATGCCCATCAGTGCAGCCTGTCAGGGCCCATCAATGCCGCCTAATCAATGCCCATCAGTGCTGCCTCATCAATGCCCATCAGTGCAGCCATTAAGTGCCCATCAGTGCCGCCTCCTCAATTCCCATCAGTGCAGTCTATCAGAACAGCCTATCAGTGCCACCTCATCAATGCCCATCAGTGCAGCCTATCAGTGTGGCCTCATCAATGAAGGAGATAAAATGGCTTTCTCTAAAAGTCTTCTGACAAAAACCTTTTTTTTTTTCAAAATTTTTGGCCTTTATTTATTTATTTATTTATTTTTTTAGCAAAAAATAAAAAAACCAGCAGTTATTAAATACCACAAAAATAAAGTTCTATATGTGTAAAAAAAAAAATGATAAAAATGTAATTTGAGTACAAGATTGCATGACCTCGCAAAGTGTGACAGCGCTGAAAGCGGACATTTGACCTGGGCAGGAAGGGGGTGAAAGTGGCCGGTATTAAAGGGGTTAATAAATGTTCAGCTGGTGAATATTTTATAGAATTAGTAAAGGAGGACGTTATTGTTCATTCTCTAGACTTGCAAAGAAAATAAAGTAACCTGAAATGGAGGAAATATGATGGTGATGATGGTGATATGGTGGTGTGGAGGTGAGAAGTGACATTGCTTGACGTTATCACACCTCGGCATCGATGTGTCACCAATTTTCGGGCTGCTGGCTTCCATTTCTGATCAGGGAGGAAGCGGTTGGGTGTCACTCGGGGGGGGGGGGGGGGATTCCTGAGAAACACCTATGTATCAAATCTAGGTCAGGCTGCTGATCCTCGAGTGATTTGTGAGATTTCGGAGATCAACCAATTCTGGACTGGAAGGATTTGCCCCCATAATGACCAGCCCATATTTTGCGATTCGACACTGCGTTATTTTAAACGGACAATTGCAACGCTGTACCCAAATAAAATTGATGTCCTTTTTTCCCCACAGACAGAGCTTTCTTTTGGTGGTATTTGATCACCTGTGCGATTTTTATTTTTTGCGCTATAAACAAAAAAAGAGCGACAATTCTGAAAAAAAAAAAAATTTGTTTTCTGCTACATATTTTTGGTAAAAAAAAAAAAAAAATCGCAATAAGTATTTTGATTGATTTGCGCAAAAGTTATCGCGTCTACAAACTACGGGAAAGATTTGTCATTTTTATTTATTTATTTTTTTTTTACTAGTAATAGCGGCGATCTGCAATTTTTAGCGGAACTGCGACATTGCGGCGGACAGATCGGACCCCTAACTGACATTTTTGACACTTTTGGGGGTACCAGTGACATTACTACAGTAATCAGTGCTAAAAATATGCACTGTCACCGTACTAATGACACTGGCAGGGAAGGGGTTAACACTGTGGGTGATCAAGGGGCTAAATGTGTACCTAGGGGCGTGTTTCTAATTGTGGGGAGGCGTGGCTTGTGAAATGATCATAGAGACATGTGTTCCTATATAGAAGGATCACAGGAGCTCTGTGATCATTCCAGGGAGAAGAACGGTCAGCTGTGTTTACAACATCCGACCGTTCTTGTCTCTGCGGGGAGCGATCGCGGCTGTCAGGCGGCAATTGGAGCCACCTGCCCCGTGCATCGGAGTCCCCACTGACAACCTGGGGGCGGGAACTGCTGCAGGCGGTCGTTAACCACTTGCCTACTGTGCACTTAAACACCCTTCCCATCCAGGCCAATTTTCAGCTTTCAGCGCTCGCACACTTTGAATGACAATTGCGCGGTCATGCTACACTGTACCCATATGAAATTTTTATCATTTTTTTCACACAAATAGAGCTTTCTTTTGGTGGTATTTAATCATCTCTGGGTTTTTTATTTTTTACAAAAAAAAAAGAAAAAACAGAAAATTTTGAAAAAAAAAAAAAAAGTTTTTCTTATTTTCTGCGAGTAAATTTTGAAAATAAATTTTTCTCCCTCACTGATGTGCGCTGATGAGGCTGCACTGATGGGCACTGATAGGCTGCACTGGTGGGCACTGATGAGGTGGCACTTATGGGCACTGATGAGGAGGTACTAATATGCCGCACTGATGAGCATTGATAGGCGGCATTGATAGGCGGCACTGCTGGGCACTGAGAGGTGGCACTGCTGGGCACTGAGAGGCGGCACTGAGGGGCGGCACTGATGGGCACTGACGGGTGGCACTGATGAGCACTGATGGGCGGCACTGATGAGCACTGATGGGCAGCACCATCAGTGCCCATAGTGCTGCCAGTCAGTGCTCATCAGTGCCTAGATGAGCAGGCACTGATGGGCACTGACTGGCAGCACTATGGGCACTGATTGTGGGCATTGATGGGGGCACTGATGGCGGGCACTGTGGGCACTGATGGGGGGGGCAATGTGTGTGGTTTTTTACCTTCAGTAATCAGGGCACTGGTGATCAGTGCCCTGATTACATGTCTCTGTGTCCCCAGCGGCTGTCGGCTCCCCCTCCTTCCTCACACTGCAGTGTCTGTGTGATGAAGGAGCGCCGGCGATGAGAGATGATCTCATATGTTTACATATGAGATCATCTCTCATTGGATGGTCCGATCACGTGGTGAATGGCCGCTGTGATTGGCCATTCACCACGATCTGTGATCGGCCGACACGGCCGACACAGATTCTCCCTGATGTGCGCTCACGGGAGCGCGCGGGGGGGGGGGGGGGGGCGTGTCACTGGAGGCCGTTTAAAAACGGCCTCCCGAAAATTCGAGTCCGCGCTGCAGCCGTATATAGGCTGTAGCGCAGATGGGAGGTGTTTAAGATGTGAAAATGAATGCTGGCAGATGAGATTGTAGGGTGACACCTGTCTTTATAGAGAGGGGCCAGAGGCTGACCTCCTACTCTGAAAATGCTCTCTGCCTGGCTGTTAGACTGATCCTCTGATAGTAGTTTAGACTTATATAAATGTATAATATAGTGTGTGACTGTGGGGGAGGAGTCATTAGAGTGTAAGCTCCTCTGGTACAGATACTGATGTGACTGTGGGGGAGGAGTCATTAGAGTAAGGTGACCAGATTTTTAAAATTAAATCCAGGAGACATATTTTTTTCTTGGCAAATGGCACAGGACTACATAATACACAGAGCACTGGGCACAGGACTACATAATACATAGAGCACTGGGCACAGGACTACATAATACACAGAGCACTGGGCACAGGACTACATAATACACCAAGTTCTGTATAATACACAGAGCACTGCATAATACACAGAGCACTGGGCACAGGACTATATAATACACAGTGTGCTGGAAACAGGATTACATAATACACAGAGCACTGGGCACAGGACTACATAATACACAGAGCACTGGGCATAGGACTGCATAATAAACAGAGAGCTGGGCACAGGACTACATAATACACAGAGAGCTGGGCACAGGACTACATAATACACAGAGCACTGGGCATAGGACTGCATAATACACAGAGAGCTGGGCACAGGACTACATAATACACAGAGAGCTGGGGACAGGACTGCATAATACACAGAGAGCTGGGGACAGGACTACATAATACACAGAGAGCTGGGGACAGGACTGCATAATACACAGAGAGCTGGGGACAGGACTACATAATACACAGAGAGCTGGGGAAAGGACTACATAATACACAGAGTGCTGGGCACATGACTACATAATACACAGAGCACTGGGCACAGGACTGCATAATACACAGAGCACTGGGCACAGGACTACATAATACACAGAGCACTGGGCACAGGACTGCATAATACACAGAGCACTGGGCACAGGACTACATAATACACAGAGCGCTGGGTAGAGGACTGCATAATACAAAGGAGAGTGTTAGGCATTGACTACAGGGTTCAGAGGTTTTCTATGCACAGAGGACACTTCTGCCCCCACATCCATAGCTCACCTCTGCACCCTTCTCTCACAGATTATCTCTGCAGCCACCTCTTATCCCTTCCCCCACAACAGCAAAATTCACCATTCCTCCATGCAGCTGACCCTCGCTCCCCCACTGCCCTTACCTGTGTATAAACAGCCCCCCCTCCCCATCTGCTCACCTCCTGGTCTCAGCCCTTCAATTTTCCTCCACTGAACAGCGGCAGTGAGATCATCCAGCAGGGGGTGTCTGCATCCGAGCCAGCATAGGATGCCCTGTCTATGTAATTTCAAACCCTGAACCTGAGGGCAGAGTGGGTCCAGGGACTGTCCCTGGAAACCGGAGACATCTGGCCACCCCACATTAGAGTGTAAGCTCCTCTGGTACAGAGACTGATGTGACTGTGGGGGAGGGGACATTAGAGTGTAAGCTCCTCTGGTACAGAGACTGATGTGACTGTGGGGGGAGGGGACATTAGAGTGTAAGCTCCTCTGGTACAGAGACTGATGTGACTGTGGGCGGACATTAGAGTGTAAGCTCCTTTGGTACAGAGACTGATGTGACTGTGGGGGGACATTAGAGTGTAAGCTCCTCTGGTACAGAGACTGATGTGACTGTGGGGGGACTGTAGAGTGTAAGTTCCTCTGGTACAGAGACTGATGTGACTGTGGGCAGACATTAGAGTGTAAGCTCCTCTGGTACAGAGACTGATGTGACTGTGGGGGGACATTAGAGTGTAAGCTCCTCTGGTACAGAGACTGATGTGACTGGCTCATAGTTCTCTTTACAGCACTGCGGTATATATCAGAGCTAAATGTATAATAATAATAGGACCATTCTGTCTGTCAGTTACAATGTAAGCCCCCGTTTACACTGGGGCGACCTGTGAGGCGACCTGGTCGCCTCACAGGTTGCCGCAGGTCGCCTCCCATAGGGAAGCTGCGGACCCGTTCTGATAGAAGCGACACAAGTCGCTCCGACTCAGAAAAAGGGTCCGGAGCTTCTTTGGGGCGACCAGGAGGCGACCGCCATAGACTTCAATGTTACGAAGTCCGTGGCGGCCGCTCCGAGGTAGCGGCGCGCTGCTCGCACCGCGACCTCGGAGGTCGCGGTGCGAAGTAGCGTCGCCCCAGTGTGAATGGGGGCTTAAGAAGCCAATTCCGGTGAATCTTACACATTTGCCAACTTGAAGAAACTATAAAAAGATTTACAGAGACAACAAATTTGGACGGTCGGGGTGTGACAACGAAGGTCACAGTAGGATATCAGCACTTCTCTAGAATATACTACAGATCGCTGCGATTAAGGGGAAGTGCAATTGTGGAAACAGGCGGTTAAAATGTCACTTTGATCCACCTCGGCACACTTATCTATAAAATTAAAAAAAAAAAAAAGACTAGGGGAAAAATTGCTGATAATAAACACAAAGGTTTGGCAGCGCTTTGGAGACCCAGGATGCAGCTGCACAGGCCGGTATTGCAAAACCAAGGTTATGGGTTTACTTTCTATAAGGGGTGCCCCTTATATAATCACACCCCAGGCTTGGGGCTTCCTCTGGGCTGGCTGTCCTCTTCCCACACCATGAAAACATACTGGTTAGGCATGAGTGAAATTAGGAGTTTTTATACCCCCCCCCCCCCCAATGACACAATGTTATAAAATATTTGTATCCAGTGTTGGACACAGTGTAAGCGCCGGTTCACACTACCGCGACGCTACTTCCCGAGGCGACCTCCGAGATCGCGGTGCGAGCAGCGCGCCGCGACCTCGGAGCGGCCGCCACGGACTTCATAACATTGAAGTCTATGGCGGTCGCCTCCTGGTCGCCCCAAAGAAGCTCCGGACCCTTTTTCTAGGACTCCTATTAGAACGGGTCCGCAGCTTCCCTATGGGAGGCGACCTGCGGCGACCTGTGAGGCGACCAGGTCGCCCTAGTGTGAACCGAGGCTTAAAATTTTATAAATAAGTTGTACTCAGAGTTGGACACAATGTAGAAAGTTTACAAATAATTTGTACCCAGCATTGGACACAATGTAACAATAATATAAATAACTTGTATCCAGCGTTGGACACAATGTAACAATAATATAAATAACTTGTATCCAGCGTTGGACACAATGTAACAATAATATAAATAACTTGTATCCAGTGTTGGACACAATGTAACAATAATATAAATAACTTGTATCCAGTGTTGGGCACGATGTAGCAATACATGAAAACATTTACATTGACGTCTTATTTGTATCCACGACAAAGGAAATAGAGGAAGTCATTTTGCAGTTTCAAAGGAATATCCTTTAATAAATTGTACACAACGTTTCTACCGCCCGACAACTGTATTACTATAAATTCCGGAAAAAAAAAAAGGTGCAGCACTGAAAACAAGTGAAATACAAACAAATTGACATTCAAAAATCCACAAAAACAGTGAAATAAAAAATGAATATTAGAGTAGTCCATGCACACTAGCAGAGCTGGAGGCGGTGATATTAGTGAGCACGCGCCCACAATCCTCGAGGAGTTGTGAAATTTTTTAGTACATAAAATTTTGTTTTTATGTCAAACGTTCATGTGAGTAGTTTTAACCTTATTTGAATTAACTGCTTTCCACCTGCGCTATAGCCGAAAGACGGCTACAGCGCAGGCTAAAGCCCCGTACACACGTACCGATCGTCGGCCGAACGATCGGCCGTCTTTTGTCCGTTGCTGTCCTGTCGGCTGAAAACAGCAAAAGACTGCACATGAATTTTGTCGGCCAACAACAGCCGACTGCAGAAGTGATGTCATGTGATGGTTAACTTTCTGTGTGTTTTTTCTTTTCTGAGCATGCCCAGTCGTGCTAATCGGCTGTTTGTCGGCCGAATTCTGTACTGACTGGCGAACAATCGGCCGTTCTGGTGTTGGCCAACAAAAATTTTAATGCTTGCACGACAGATTCTGTTCGGCCGAAAATGCGCTGTTGGCTGTCGGAAGCATCATACTAACAAGCCTACAATCGGCCGATCGGTCGTCGGCCGAATATTTACGGCCGACAATCAGTATGTGTGTACGGGGCTTTACTTTGCTAGGAGGGCTGTGACGGAACCGTGACCCACACTGTTTGTGGGCTTCCGCCAGTCTTAAACATAGATATCCGATATTCTAGCCGCCTCCCCCCTCCCCCCCCCATATAAAACTAGACGGAATTTAGCTTGTAGAGAACTGGAATCTTTATTTGAACAAACTCACACCAAATATATACAGGAGGGACATCCCCCTCCTGATCAGATTATCCCACCAGGTCAGGTGCCTGATTACATTATCATATGCAGATAAAATTGTGTACAGAAATATAATTAGCTGAATTATTTATCTAAAGAACAACCAACACAAACAATATTCTACTTTTCTACCAGTAACTAATAGCTGACAATGATTCAATCAACCTGGGCCAATTAACCACTAGCCGACCGCTCACGTTGCTGCTACTGCAGCAGAGCGGCTCAGCTGGGACCTACGTCGCTGGATTCCTGGATTCCAGAGATCACTGAGCCAGTCACATCAGTCTCTGTACCAGAGGAGCTTACACTCTAATGTGAGGTGGCCAGATGTCTCAAGTTTCCAGGGACAGTCCCTGGACCCACACTGCCCCCAGGTTTAGGGCCGAAATAAAGTAGACAGGGCATCCTATGCTGTCTCGGAGGCTCACTCCCGCTGTATTCAGACACAGTGGGAGTCGGGCCAGGGGAGAAGAGGTGGTGATCACCGCCGCTCTTCCCCGATCGTCGGGGAAAGAGTGAGGAAATCTCCTCTGTGACAGGCAGGGACAGATCACAGGATTCAGCATATCTGCCATCTGTGTCTGTGTCACACAACCCCCTCCCCCCACACACGTCAGTCAAGCATGAGGCACACATTTAACCCCTTGATCACCAACAGTGTTAACCCCTTCCCTGCCAGTGTCATTATTACAGTAAGTGCATATTTTTAGCATTGATTACTGTACTAATGTCACTGGTCCCCCCAAAAGTGTCAAAAATGTCAGTTCGGGGTCCGATCTGTCCGCCGCAATGTCGCAGTCCCGCAAAAAAAAAAAAATCGCAGGTCACTGCCATTACTAGTAGAAAAAAAACAAAAATGACAAATCTTTCCCGTAATTAGTAAACGAGATAACTTTTGCGCAAACCAATCATATGTAGCAGAAAACAAATTGGCCTAAAATGTAAAAAAATTTTGATTTGTACATTTTTTGGGGGGAATGTTATATATCAGAATGTGAAAAATATTGTTTTTTTTTTTTCAAATTTGTCGCTCTTTTTTTTTTTAAAAGTAAAAATCGCAGAGGTGATCAAATACCACCAAAAGAAAGCTCTATTTGTGGGGGGAAAAAAAAGGGCATACATTTAATTTGGGTACAGCGTCGCGCGACCACGCAATTGTCCGTTAAAGTAACGCAGTGCCGAATCGCAAAATATGGCCTGGCCAGGAATAAGGTAAAATTTTCCGGTCTTAAAGTGGTTAAAAATATGTTCATTGAGAATTTTTTGTCATAGACATGTAGCTAAATACATTTTGGCCTAAATATATGACAAAAATTTAATATATTGGATATTTTTTAACTGTCAAAGGAGAAAATGTCAATTTTTTCGCAAAATTTTTAATTTTTTTTATTAATATCGCAAAAAATTAAAAGCGCAGAGGTGATCAAATACCACCAAAAGAAAGCTCTCTTTGTGGGAAAAAAAGGACGTAAATTTCATTTGGGTACAGCGTTGTATGACTGCGCAATTGTCAGTTAAATTCGCGCAGTGCCAAGTAGAAAAAAGTGGCCTGGACGTTAAGCAGGAAAATCCTCCGGTCTTAAAGTGGTTAACTAGCAGACTGCTGTTCTTGAGCTCCTGAATTACAATACACATTATCATAAGTATAAACACAGAACCAAAGGTGGTTGAGCTGATGATATTAGCATCTCGTATGAGTCTGACTGTCTTGGGGAGACATGGACTTGAATCCAAAGTAATATTACTCAAAGGGCTCCACATACAGTGTCTGTCTTTCATTCCCAGTGACGGTGAGTACCGTCACAAGGGCGAACATGGACGTCCTTCTGTGATTGCACTGCCCACTCACCCCCTGACAGGGGTGCTCGGTGATCGCTGAGTCCTTTGGACTCAAATGATCACAGATTGGGGTAAAGGGCCAATCACAGCGGCTCTTTACCACATGATCAGCTGTGTCCAGTGACAGCAATTCACTGGATGTAAACACAAGCTGGTTATCAGCTTTTCTCTTCTTTTTATGACAGCCTGAGGAAAGAAGAAGAGAGCCATCACCGGCTTGTGTTAAAAGGACATCAACACGGATAATCAGGGCACTGACACGGCTAATTAGGGCACTGACAAGGATAATCAGGGCACTGACACGGATAAACAGGGCACTGACACAGATAATCAGGGCACTGACACAGATAATCAGGGCACTGACACGGATAATCAGGGCACCGACATGGATAATCAGGGCACCGACATGGATAATCAGGGCACCGACACGGATAATCAGGGCACCGACATGGATAATCAGGGCACCGACATGGATAATCAGGGCACTGACACGGATAATCAGGGCACTGACACTGATAATCAGGGCACTGACACGGATAATCAGGGCACTGACTATAGTCCCAATAGTGCTGCCAATCAGTGGAATAGTGCATGACAAGTCCTTTTTTTGGAGAGATCGGGGGTCAATAAGACCTCGGGACTCTCTTCCAGGCTGGAAAGCCCGAGATAAAAAAAAAAAAAAAAAAAAGAAAAGATCTTGGCTTTCCAGCCAAGATCACGGCAGTATTTACAACTGCCAGGACGGGTGTGACGTCATAACGTCGCGCCCAGGCCTCCGAGAGTCATAGAGACTGCCAGGGACATACTGGTCCTCGGTATTCTCTATGGTATACTTCCGCCGCCCGCGGATTTCTTCTCCAGCTTGCGGATGAGCTTGCTGAGCCGGTAGAAGCACCGGAGGGGGGGGGGGGCGAGTCCCCTTCCGCCGCCTGTAAAAAATGATCGAGCGGCTGAAAAAAAGAACACTATCAATGTTCTTACGGCTAAAATAATGATATCCGAATGATCCCTGTAGCTGCACCCATCGTCCAGATATCCCCAGTTAAAGCCCAGGACATCATATGAGGTACTGCAGGCGGAAAGTGGGCAATACCCATTCTGGCCTTTAATACCCACTCTGGGCTTATGGCAGGAAATGGCTTGTGTGCTGGACAATATCTTCCCCCTAAAGTCAACATTTTATCTCAAAAACAATTCTAAAAAACATCCCTCCCACATTTACAACCCGAAAAAGAGGAACTCCCTGGTGAGCAGACAAGGACAGTACTGCAGTATAAAGCGGGTGTGGCTACTTTTCATTGGGTGCAGCTAATAAGCTTCTGTGGGCGTGGCAAGGAGTGCAGTGCAAAGAAAAGTAGCCATGGCCGACTTACTTTTGGGCATGCCTAAAAACGTCTATGTACAAATTTAGTTGCGTGATTAGCAGCCATTTTTTTTGTACATTTCTGGCCCTTTAAATACAAAATCAGACTCATTTAAAGGGCCAGCCACTCCAAAATTGATTCACTAGATTACCAAAAGTATTGGGACGCCTGCCTTTACACACACACATGAACTTTAATGGCATCCCAGTCTTAGTCCGTAGGGTTCAATATTGAGTTGGCTCCACCCTTTGCAGATATAACAGCTTCGACTCTTCTGGGAAGGCCGTCCACAAGGTTTAGGAGTGTCTATGGAAATGTTTCACCATTCTTCCAGAAGAGCATTTGTGAGGTCAGGCACTGATGTAGGACCTGGCTCGCAGTCTCCGCTCGAATTCATCCCAAAGGTGTTCCATCTAGTTGAGGTCAGGACTCTGTGCAGGTCAGTCAAGTTCCTCCACCCCAAACTCCCTCATCCATGTCTTAATGGACCTTGCTTTGTGCACTGGTACGCAGTAATGTTGGAAGCGCGTTTGTGAGGTCAGGCACTGATGTTGGAAGAGAAGGTCTGGCTCGCAGTCTCCGCTCTAATTCATCCCAAAGGTGTTCTATTGGGTCAGGACTCTGTGCAGGCCAGTCAAGTTCCTCCACCTCAAACTCGCTCATCCATGTCTTAATGGACCTTGCTTTGTGCATTGGTCCAAATCATTTGGTGGAGGGGGGATCATGGTGGGGGGTTGTTTTTCAGGGGTTGGCCTCTTAGTTTAAGTGAAGGGAACTCTTAAGACATCAGCATACCAAGACATTTTGGAAAATTTCATGCTCCCAACTTTGTTGGAACAGTTTGGGGATGGCCCCTCCCTGTTCCAACATGACTGCGCACCAGTTAGGGTTGCCACCTCATCCCTTTAAAATCAAACACATATTAATAACACAGGTTCTGTGGCTGATTAATATAGTAATTAAACTTACTTGGTACCTTATCTGCCATAAATTAGCCTCAGAACCTGTGTAATTCATATGTGCTTGGGTTTAAAGCAATGAGGTGGCAACCCTAGCACCAGTGCCCAAAACAAGGTCCATAAAGACATGGATGAGCGAGTTTAGGGTGGAGGAACTTGACTGGCCTGTACAGAGTCCTGACCTCAACCCAACAGAACACCTTTGGGATTAATTAGAGCGGAGACTGCGAGCCAGGTCTTCTCATCCAACATCAGTGACTGACCTCACAAATGGAAGCATAGTCGAACATTCCCATAGTCACACTCCTAAACCTTGTGGACAGCCTTCCCAGAAGAGTTAAAGCTTTACAGCTGAAAAGGGTGGGCCAACTCAATATTGAACTCTACGGACTAAGACTGGGATGCCATTAAAAGTTCATGTGTGTGTACTTTTGGTAGTTTTTTATATTTGGCCACATCTGCCCTTCCGTTGTTTATGGACATCAGCAGGTAAATCTGAGTCCCTGACTCCGCCCACCTACCATGATCATTATAAATCATCTGCCAAAGCGATTGAAGCCCCCAGAATCTCTCAATAACCAACAGATCAGTCCTAGGTGGCCATGCACTAAAAGCACTGGGGTTGATTTACTAAAACTGGAGAGTGCAAAATCTGGTGCAGCTCTGCACAGGAGCCAATCAGCTTATAACTTCAGCTTGTTCAATTAAGCCTCGACAGTAAAACCTGGAATCGGATTTCTGGTTTCTAAGCTGGTTTCTATGCACAGCTGCTCCAGCTTTTGAACTCTCCGTTTTAGTAAATCAAACCCACAGGTACCGGTTTCTTTAAAATGAAGCTGATACAACCTAGCACAAAAAGGGTATCGCGTTCAGAAAACATTTACAAAGCATATAAAAAGCAGCCTGAAGCCCTCAAAAACAGCCTTCAGTTAAAGTCTGATGGGGACTTACCAAGATATAAAGAGCAATGCAAGCTCTAACAAGCTTTTAGAAGGCATTTATAAGGATTTTATCATCAGGCATTTAGCAAGCTTCACTAAGCTAAACAAAGATTTAAAATTTAAGATGTAAAAAATAAAAAATAAATGCTCAAGTATCCTTAACTGAAAAAAAAAAAAGCTAAGGTCACTGCAGTTGCCAACTGCCATTGTCCTTCATAGAGTCCATTAATTCATAGATGGTCTGTGGGGAATATTCGCTGGACCTACTGCTCAAAGATTTAAAATTTAAGATGTAAAAAAAAAAAAAAAAAAATGCTCAAGTATCCTTAAACCTAAAAAAGAAAGCTAAGGTCACTGCAGTTGCCAACTGCCATTGTCCTTCATAGAGTCCATTTATTCATAGATGGTCTGTGGGGAATATTCGCTGGTCCTACTGCTCAAAGATTTAAAATTTAAGATGTAAAAAATAAAAAATAAAAGCTCAAGTATCCTTAACTGAAAAAAAAGAAAGCTAAGGTCACTGCAGTTGCCAACTGCCATTGTCCTTCATAAAGTCCATTTATTCATAGATGGTCTGTGGGGAATATTCGCTGGTCCTACTGCTCAGGCTGGGGTGCCTGTACCTGATCCAGATGCCGAACAGCGAGGCCAAATGGTGCCGAAACTTGGTGCCAACGAAGGTGTAGAAAAACGGGTTGACGCAGCAGTGGAAGTAGGCGATATTTCGGCAGAGGTAGTAGACGTTGTTAATGGTTGTGTCGCAGTCCTCATTCTCAGACTCTTGGTATAGGTGCTTAGCTTTGATGAAGAGCACGACGTTAAACGGGGTCCAGCAGATGAAGAAGGCTAAAACGATGAGGAGGATCAGCTTGACGGCTTTGTCCTTGTTGTGCATTTTGGTGCGGTACAGTTTGACAACGATCAACGTGTAGCAGTAGAGGATGACGGCCAATGGGATCAAGAAAAATATGACCAACTGTTGACCGTATCCAACCATCTTCCACAATTGGATCGTTTCTTCATCATAACCAGTCTCCGTACAGAGAGTCCCATAGAACGAATTGTTCCTTGTTCCGTACAAGATAAATTTGGGAATGGTTGAGAACAGGCTTACTGCCCAGATAACGCCACTTGCCACGTAGACATACATGAGTTTTCTGGTCCTGGCGGCGGAGATGCAATGGACAACGGCCATGTAGCGGTCAACAGTCATCATGGTCAGGAACAGGATGCTGCTGTAAAATCCAATGTAAAAGAAGGACGAGACCACCTTGCACAGACCATCTCCGAAGATCCAGTCATGGTTTAGGTAATAACCCCAAAACGGGAGTGAAACCGTAAACAGCAAGTCCGAGATCACCAAGTTGAGGATGAAGAAGTTGGTCACCGTCTTGATGTTCTCAAATTTGAAGAGCAGGAACAAGATCAAGCCATTCCCCAACAAACTTATGGAGAAGATCACGTAGAGAAAGAAGGGGACAACTGCCTTTCCAAATGTATTGCTTTCCGTTTTGATGCAAAGTATGATCTCTTCTTCATCATAGGTAAAGGTAGTGACTGCAGAGTCACCAGCGGTCATGTTGGCGAGGTGGTCCGGGTCTACATCCGCCATGGCAGGCCACTGAGGTCCTCCTAGACCCGTTGCAAAATTTTTTTTAAATTCCTTTGAATAGCGGCCGATCAGAGCATTAGATCCTCAAGGCAAGATAGAGGAAGCAACTTTTTGCTAATGTTGAGGATTTGTTCCAGTCACCCACTCCCGATGGCTGATGAGCAATGGACCTTTTGCAATTTCAGGAAGCAATGTGAAGGTTCTTTGTGCTGCTTCAAGCTTTAAGAAGCAGGAAACACATTGACAGCTTCGATGGAGACTTGTGCAATGGTTGTTATTTGTCCAGATAAATCAAATGCAGCGAAAATAGCTCGACTAAAATACTCCAGCACAGAGATTGAAAAAAAAAAAAAAAGTGAGCGCCCTCCCACATTTGTGGAATAGAAGATCAAAAGATTTTTTTTATCTTATTTGTAAATCTCCAATGTAATTCAAAGCGCTGTGTAGAGAACATTGAGCTAGTCTCTGCACCAAAGGAGCTTACATTCTAATGTCACCTCCATAGTCACACACTATTATTATACATTTATATAGCTCTGACATATACCGCAGTGCTGTACAGAGATTACTGAGCCAGTCACATCAGTCTCTGTACCAGAGGAGCTTACACTCTAATGTCTCCGCACAGTCACACTATTATTATTATTATTATACATTTATATACAGTAGCTCTGACATATACTGCAGTGCTGTACAGAGAACACTGAGCCAGTCACATCAGTCTCTGTACCAGAGGAGCTTACACTCTAATGTCCCCTCCCCCACAGTCACATCAGTCTCTGCACCAAAGGAGCTTACACTCTAATGTCACCCCCACAGTCACACGCTATTATACATTTATATAGCTCTGACATATACCGCAGTGCTGTACAGAGAACACTGAGCCAATCACATCATTCTCTGTACCTGAGGAGCTTACACTCTAATGTCCCCCCCCCCCCACAATTATTATTATTATACATTTCTATAGCTCTGACATATACCACAGTGCTGTACAGAGATCACTGAGCCAGTCACATCATTCTCTGTACCTGAGGAGCTTACACTCTAATGTCCCCTCCCCCACAGTCATATCAGTCTCTGTAGCAGAGGAGCTTACACTCCAATGTTCCCTCCCCCACAGTCACACACTATTATTATTATACATTTATATAGCTCTGACATATACCACAGTGCTGCACAGAGAACACTGAGCCAGTCACAGCAGTCTCTGTACCAGAGGAGCTTACACTCTAATGCCCCCCCCCCAAAATTATTATTATTATACATTTCTATAGCTCTGACATATACCACAGTGCTGTACAGAGATCACTGAGCCAATCACATCAGTCTCTGTAGCAGAGGAGCTTACACTCTAATGCCCCCCCCCCCCCCAGTCACACACTATTATTATACATTTATATAGCTCTGACATATACCGCAGTACTGTACAGTGATCACTGAGCCAGTCACATCAGTCTCTGTACCAGAGGAGCTTACACTCTAATGTCCCCCCACAGTCATATCAGTCTATGTAGCAGAGGAGCTTACACTCTGTCCCCTCCCCCCACAGTAATATCAGTCTCTGTAGCAGAGGAGCTTACACTCTAATGTCCCCACCCCCACAGTCATATCAGTCTCTGTAGCAGAGGAGCTTACACTTTAATGTCCCCTCCCCCACAGTCACACATGTTTATTATTATACATTTATATAGCTCTGGCATATACCGCAGTTAAATAGTTAGTCAGGTTGAAAAAAGACACAAGTCCATCTGGCTCAACCAATAAAAAGAAAAAAGAATAAAGAAAACCCAACTATACAATCCCATATACACAATCCTATACCCGCAGTTGATCCAGAGGAAGGCAAAAAACCCCAGCAAAGCATGATCTGATTTGCTACAGCAGGGGAAAAGAAATCCTCCCTGATCCCCAGAGAGGCAATCAGATATTCCCTGGATCAACTTTACCTATAAATATTAGTACCCATTTATATTATGTACACCTAGGAAAGAATCCAGTCTTTTTTTAAAGTAATCTACTGAGCGGGCAACAACCACCTCTGGAGGGAGTCTATTCCACATTTTCACTGCTCTTACTGTGAAGAAACCTTTCCGTATTTGGAGACCAAATCTCTTTTCCTCTGGAAGTAAAGAGTGCCCCCTTGTCCTCTGTGATGACCCTTAAAGTGAACAACTCAACACCAAGTTCACTATATGGACCCCTTATGTATTTATACATGGAGATCATATCCCCCCTCATGTATTTATACATTGTGATCATATCCCCCCTTATATATTTATACATGGTGATCATATCCCCCCTTATATATTTATACATGGTGATCATATCCCCCCTTATATATTTATACATGGTGATCATATCCCCCCTTATATATTTATACATGGTGATCATATCCCCCCTTATATATTTATACATGGTGATCATATCCCCCCTTATATATTTATACATGGTGATCATATCCCCCCTTATATATTTATATATGGTGATCATATCCCCACTTATATATTTATACATGGAGATCATATCCCCCCCTTATATATTTATACATGGAGATCATATCCCCCCCTTATATATTTATACATGGAGATCATATTCCCCCTTATGTATTTATACATGGAGATCATATCCCCCCTTAATCTCTTCTTCTCAAGAGAAAATAAATTCAGTTCCTCTAATCTCTCCTCATAGCTGAGCTCCTCCATGCCTCTTATCAGTTTGGTTGCCCTTCTCTGCACTTTCTCCAGTTCCCCGATATCCTTTTTGAGAACTGGAGCCCAAAACTGAACTGCATATTCCAGATGAGATCTTACTAATGATTTGTACAGGGGCAAAATTATATTTCTCTCTCTGGAGTCCATGTCTCTCCTAATACAAGAAAGGACTTTGCTTGCTTTGGAAACCGCAGCTTGGCATTGCATGCTATTATTAAGCTTAGGATCTACCAGAACACCCAGATCCTTCTCCGCTATGGATTCCCCCAGATCCTGCTCCGCTATGGATTCCCCCAGATCCTTCTCCGCTATGGATTCCCCCAGATCCTTCTCCGCTATTGATTCCCCAGATCCTTCTCCGCTATGGATTCCCCCAGATCCTTCTCTGCTATGGATTCCCCCAGTTCTACTCCCCCTAGTATGTATGTTGCATGCATATTCTTAGCCCCCAAGTGCAGAACTTTACATTTATCAACATTAAACCTCATTTGCCACATAGTTGCTCAATGAAACAGTGCATTGAGGTCGGCTTGTAAATTGGAGACATCCTGTAAGGAAGTTATTCCACTGCAAAGCTTGGTGTCATCTGCAAAGACTGAAATGGTACTTTTAATCCCAGACCCCCCATCATTTATAAAGATATTAAAAAGTAAGGGTCCCAACACTGAACCTTGGGGTACACCACTGATAACCTTAGACCATTCAGAGTAAGAATCATTAACCACTACTCTCTGAATTCTATCTTTTAGCCAATTTCCTATCCAGATACAAACTAATATTTCCAAGCCTGTAGACTTTACCTTACACATTAGCCGTGTGTGAGGAACGGTGTCAAATGTTTTTGCAAAATCCAAGTATACCACGTCCACAGCCACCCCTCTGTCCAAGGTTTTACTTACCACCTCATAAAAAGAAATCAGGTTTGTTTGACAACTTCTGTCTTTCATGAATCGGTGCTGTCTGTTGCTTAAAATTTTTTTTTTAGCAAAAATTCATCTATACTCTCCAGTATTTTCCCGACTATAGAAATTAAACTAACAGGTCTATAGTTACTTGGCAAAGACTTTGATCCCTTTTTAAACATAGGCACCACATTGGCCCTACGCCAATCCAATGGTACTATTCCAGTCCTTAACGAGTCCCTAAAAATTAGAAACGAAGGCTTTGAAATTACATTCTTTTAGGATGCGTGGGTGGATGCCATCCGGTCCAGGCGCTTTATTTTGTCTAAATATTTCTGGACCATATCACTTTTGAGCCATTGTGGATCATTTGGGGCTCGTTCAATACCATCCTCATTATGGTCATGAGCTCCCCCATGCTCCTTTGTATACACAGAGCTGAAGAAAGTATTTAATAAATTTGCCTTCTCTTTGTCCCCAGTCAACCACTCCTGATTATTTTGTAAAGGGCCTACATGCTCAGACCTGAATTTTTTACTATTAATATATTTGAAGAATTTTTGGGGGTTTGTCCTACTATGTTTTGCAATCTGTCGATCATTTTGAATTTTTTGCGTCCTTGATTTCCTTTTTACATATTCTGTCCTATTCTTTGTAAAAATTAAACGATGATAGTGTTCCTTCATTTTTATATTTTTTTAAAAGCTCTATTCTTATTATTTATAGCTATTTTAACTTTGGCCGTGAGCCACATAGGTTTTATTTTTAGCCTTTTAAACTTATTGCCCATGGGAATATAGTTTTCAGTGAGTTTGCATACAGTCTTTTGAATGAATTCCCATTTCTGTTCTGTGTTCATCGATGTCAATATTCCCTCCCAGTCTAAAGCTGGATACATACTATACAATTGTCTTTTGATTTTTTCCTTTACATTTACCAAAACCATATAATGAGGTCAGACCTAAACTGATTTGTATAGAATCGGGCCGGCCCTTGCACTACATAGCTGAAGGTAAAATCTAAAGGAAATCTACCAACAAAAGTTGTATAGTGTGTATCCAGCTTAAGTCTTGGAGAGCAGCCCTCATCCTTGGAAAATTTGCTTTCTTCAAGTTAAGTGTTTTTATATTTCAGTATGTGTTTGTTGCTTACAGCTAACAATAAATGAAATCATATTATGGTCACTGCTACCCAGATGTTCCTTTATATGAACATTAGTAATAAGCTCTGCATAGTTTGAGATTATTACCAGGTCCAGCAGAGCATCGTTTCTAGTTGGGGCCTCAATAAACTGCACCAAAAATTTTTCTTGTAATAGGTTTATACATTTTTGCCCTTTAACTGTTCCAGTGGTGCCATTACTCCAGTCAATGTCTGGGTAGTTACCATCCCCCATTATTATCACTGTCCCAGCCCTTGCAGCCCTATCGGTGCAATGAGCAGAGTCTCCGCCTCCTCATTAATATTGGGAGGTTTACAGAGTTTGTAGCGCTGTACAGAGAACACCCAGCCAGTCACATCAGTCTCTGTACCCAAGGAGCTTACACTTTAATATCCCCCCACAGTCACACACTATTATTATACATTTATATAGCTCTGGCATATACCACATTGCTGTACAGAGAACACTGAGCCAGTCACATCAGTCTCTGTACCCCAGGAGCTTACACTTTAATATCCCCTCACAGTCACACACTATTATTATACATTTAGATAGCTCTGACATATACAGCAGTGCTGTACAGAGATCACTGAGCCAGTCATATCAGTCTCTGTACCAGAGGAGCTTGCACTCTAATGTCCCCTCCCCTGGAGTCACACACTATTATTATTATTATACATTTATATAGCTCGGGCATATACCTTCTTTGCGGATCAGCGTTCCCCTCTACTGATGGTTCTACATTGATGACACGTTGCTCAGTAACAATGTAATAAATATAATTTTTGGCCTCTTTCCTTTGACAATGACGACTCAGCAGACTCATACAGAAAATAAAACTCTACTGCAAATGAAGTACCCGAGAACAAGGGAACCAAAACCTTTCATCATTACTCACTGAAAACCTTGTATTACCACAACTCGGTCAGAGTTGGTCTTCCTCCTTAACTCCTTATCCCGTCAATCTCCCTCCTCATACTGTGAGTCTTCCGACTTACTCATCAGTCTCCCTCTTTAATTTTACCCTGGTCAGTCTTCCTCTTTATCCCACCAGTCTTCCTCCTCAACCCGTCAGTCTTCCTCCTGCCCTGGTCAACCTTCCTCCTTGTCCCGTCAGTCTTCCTACTAGCTCATCAGTCTTCCTCTTTTTCTTACCCCGGTCAGTTTTCCTCCTTGTCCTAATCAGTCTTCATCCTACCCCATTTAGCCTTCTGCCCTATCACATCAATCTTCCAATCTCATTAGTCTCCCTCCTTGTATCATCAGTCTTCATCTTTGTCCCAATCCATCTTCTTCCTATCCCATCAGTATTCCTTCTTATCCCATCAGTCCTCCCACCTTATCTGTCCTCCTCCTATCCCATCAGTCCTCCTCCTATCCCGTAAATTTTTCTCCTTATCCCATCAGTTTTCCTCCTATCCCGTCAATCTTTCCCCTTATTCCGCCAGTATCCTTCCTATCCGACAGTCTCCCACCTATATGTCAGTCTCCCGCCTTGTCCCGTCAGTCTCCCACCTTGTCCCGTCAGTCTCCCGCCTTGTCCCGTCAGTCTCCCGCCTTGTCCCGTCAGTCATCCTCCTTGTCCCGTCAGTCATCCTCCTTGTCCCGTCAGTCATCCTCCTTGTCCCGTCAGTCCTCCTCCTTGTCCCGTCAGTCCTCCTCCTATCCCGTCAGTCCTCCTCCTATCCCGTCAGTCCTCCTCCTATCCCGTCAGTCTCCCACCTTATCCCATCAGTCTTCCTCCTAACCCATCAGTCTTCTTCCTATCTCATAAGTCTTCCTCCTTTCAAACCAGTCCTCTTCCTATCCGTCAGTCTCCCTCCTATCCCATCAGTCCTCCTCCTATCCCATTAGTCTTTATATACTCTAAACATTTATTTTGAAAGCTTAAATCGCACATTGTTCCGTAAATAATCTTTCATGCCTACAGAATAGTTCACATTCTACTCCTGTATTGCACAATCACCGACACCATGGAAGTTGCTTCAACTGCTGAAAATAAAAAACAAAGAAAATGCCATTCTGTATAGGAGGAAAAAAAGGGAAGCAAAACTGTGACAAGGACCCTTCAGAGGCAGAGAGCTAACAGAAAACTAACCGCATCTGCCGAGGGGATACAGGTCTACTACAGTGTGTCCATCAAAACCCCCCACTTACTCTGCAGGCAGCAAACTGTTCAATGGCACATTGTTTATTCATAAAAAAGAGAACCTGTCCTTGTAGATAGACAAAGATCTGGGTTCAGAACAGGCTAAAACAATGCAGAGATCACAACTGTTACAATTCATGCTGCTGTTGCTGAGTAAACAGCTGTGCAAAGTTAATGAGCTTCTTCCTCTGTAACATTATTCCAGATAATCCTAGAATTCATGAAAAAAAATCTTACTTCATCTACACACTCAGGTACTCTGATGGGCTGGAGACAGGTACTTGGATACTCTAATGGGCTGGAGAAATAGGTGCTTGGGTACTCCGGGATGAAGACAGGTACTCACATACTCTGTACGCTGCAGTACCTATCTCCATCCCAGGGTACCCCGAGTACCCATCTGCAGACAATTTGAGTACCTGAGTACCTGTCTCCAGCCCAGAGTACCCAAGTACCAGTCTGCAGCCCATTAGAGTACCCGAGTACCTATCTTCAGACCATCAGAGTACCCAAGTATCTGTCTCCAGCCCAGAGTACCCATCTGAAGCCCATTAGACTTCCCAAGTACCTGTCTCCAGTCCAAAGTACCCAAGTAACTATCTGCAGCCCATCAGAGTACCCGAGTACCTGTCTCCAGGCCATTAGAGTACCTGTCTCCAGCCCATTAGAGTACCCGAGTACGTGTTTCCAGCCCATTAGAGTACCCGAGTACGTGTCTCCAGCCCATTAGAGTACCCAAGTACCTATCTGCAGACCATCAGAGTACCCGAGTACCTGTCTCCAGCCCATTAGAGTACCCAAGTACCTATCTGCAGATCATCAGAGTACCCGAGTACCTGTCTCCAACCCATTAGAGTACCCAAGTACCTATCTGCAGAGCATCAGAGTACCTGAGTACCTGTCTCCAGCCCATTAGAGTACCCAAGTACCTATCTGCAGATCATCAGAGTACCTGTGTACCTGTCTCCAGCCCATTAGAGCACACGAGGGCCTATCTGCAGTCCATCAGAGTACCCGAGTACCTTTCTCAAGCCCATCAGAGTACCTATCTGCAGCCAATCAAAGTACCTGAGTACCTATCTGCAGCCCATGCCTTAAAGAATATACGCTGGGGTGTTTGCTTTCCAAAATGGGGTCATTTTGTGGGGGTTCCCATTGTCCTGGTGCTCCAGGGCCTTCAAAAGTGTAAGGTAGTCAAGAAGCTAGATGTGTAATTTATGCTCCTAGAACATCTGAAGGTGCTCCTTGGATGTTGGGCCTCTGTATTTGGCAAGGCTGTGGAAAAGTCTCACACATGTGGTAAAGCCATACTCAGGAGGAGGAGCAGAATGTATTTCTAAGACAAGCTATGTGTTCGAAAAATCTTATAAATTCACTGGTGACAGTTGGACAGACCTGCAGATCCTGTGAGTGTTATTAACATTAGTACCTGACCAGAAAACCACACAGGAACCATGATTTACATGACTATCATCTTTGAACTGGCATCTCAGTCCACAAAGCAGATGGGGTCTGTGGATGATGCCTTAAAAAATATGGTGGCATTCTTCTGGAGAGAAAAAAATCAGATGAAGGCATTGGGAAGGTAGGGGAATACTCCTATACAGATATATGCTTAGCATGCTGCACACTTCACAAAAATAAATCTCATGACAGGTCCACTTTCAGCATCTCAGATTTCTCTAAAAACTTTTCTAACTAGACCAGCTTCCTAGCAGACAGCTAACCCTTAGCAAATGTTGGTGTTCTAATCAGAAAGCAAATATCAATATTTCCCCTAGGACTATTGCCCACCTTTATTCAAGGCCATGCTGAGCCCTTCACCACTGACAGCCAGGGATTAAATCCCTTAATGTGCAGCGATTTACCACCATGATAGAAAACCTCTTTATAAACAACAACCTTTGATCGTTTTTTAGTTAAACTATTGTGCCCACTGTCAACATTTATAGAATAAAGTGTGTTACTGCAGTTACATGTCTCACCACAAGAGGTCCTCAGTGAAACATTTTTGAACTGGAAATTAAGATTTTTTTTTATTATTATTTAAAAAAAAAAATACATTTCAATTAAAAAATAGTGTATGCATTCTCCTTGCAAAACTATTTATAAAATTTTCGCTGCACAAAAGGGCAGAAGCATGTGGACAAGCTGAATGAAATGTCACTTATTCCTCTAGGACAGGGGCCCCCAATCTTTGTAAACAAAGGGCCAGTTAGTTGACTGTCCTTCAGACTTTTAGTGGGGCCAGACTGTGCCCAGCGGGAATAGGATTTTTTTCTAGCATGATTGGGAGTAAACAATGTCCCATCTTTGGTATTAGGGGCAGAAATTATGCCCCATTGTTGGTGTCAGTGGCAGAAAGTATGCTCCATTATTGGTGTCAGTGGCAGAAATAATGCCCCATTGTTGGTGTCAGTGGCAGAAATTATGCCCCATTGTTGGTGTCAGTGGGCAGAAGTGTGTCTTGAATTAGTGTGATGAATAATGCCCCAAAGGCCAGATAAAGGGAAGCAAAAGGGCCACAGATGGAGACCATTACGCTCTCGGAGATAAATACATGTATTATCAGCTCCATCTAGTGGCCAAAATGTGGTATAATTTGCTGAAGTTCCTCAATGAGAAAACTATACTACATAAAGCCCCGTACACACGTACCGATTGTCGGCCGTAAATATTCAGCCGACGACCGATCGGCCGATTGTAGGCTTGTTAGTATGATGCTTCCGACAGCGCATTTTCGGCCGAACAGAATCTATCGTGCAGGCATTAAAATTTTTGTTGGCCAACACCAGAACAGATTAGCCTGGGCATGCTCAGAAAAGAAAAAAGACAAGGAAAGTTAACCATCACATGACATCACTTTTGCAGTCGGCTGTTGTTGGCCGACAAAATTCGTGTGCAGTCTTTTGCAGTTTTCAACAGACACGACAGCCCTGGATAAAAGACGGCCGATCGTTCGGCCGAAGATCGGTACGTGTGTACGAGGCTTAAGTAACAGAGACATCATCACTGAGTTGTACATAGCCTGTGCAGAGAGTAAAGGTGTGTAAGACAAGTAGACTCCACCCACTGCAGACAGACTGCAGAAAGCTACAAGAGAGGGTGGAGTTAAGGTCACCATGCACAAGGAGAGAGAAAGAGCAGAGGTGTGGGAGGGGCCCAGCAGGCTCCACCCACTATAGGCAACTACAGGAGGGGGTGGAGACAAAATCAGTTACCCTTAGCAAGGAATAACTGAGAGAGAGCAGAGCTGTGGGAGAGGCCAAGAAGGATCCACCCACTATAGAAAACTACAGGAGGGGTGGAGACAATATCAGTTACCCTGCACAAGGAGACAGAGCAGAGCTGTAGGAGGAGCCCAGAAGGTTCCACCCACTATAGAAAACTACAGGAGGGGGTGGAGACAAGATCAGTCAACATGCACAAGCAGGGAAAGAGAAAAAGCAGAGATGTGGGAGGGGCCAGCAGGCTCCACCCACTATAGAGGGACAGGCAGAGACAAGAACAGTCACACTGGTGAGAGCAGCAGTGAGCGGTCTTGGGACTTGGAGTTAGGGTGGGGCTGTAGGAACTGTTGTAGTTAGGATGGAGCTGCAACGGTGAAAGTTGGGGAGGGGGTGAAGCTGCAGGTTTAGGATGGAACTGCAGGGGTGGGGCATAGGGTTGGGATGGGCTTTGGGTGGGTGTGCAAAGTCAGTGTTCATTACTTTAAAAAATTGTCATATATTAGCCACAAAAAAAAAAAAATAACAGCAATATTTGGCAAGGTGCATCAAAAAAAAGACTAAAAACTGTAATTTGGACAATTTTTTGGATCACAACACTTCCTGTAATAAAATCTTTATTTCCATTTACTTACTTCCTCAGTCTTAAAACTAAATCATATAAAAGTGGACATAAAGTTTAACTGCAGGTGCCTGCCTGAACCCAGCCTAAATGGGTAAAGTGTCTATGAAATTATTTAAGGTGCATTACCCTTAAATTTCCACAAGAGGGCAGACTATTAAAAAAAAAAAACAAACACACAACAACATTAATCCTCTAGTCTTCAGGGCAACCAATGAACCTGCAGAAGATCCAAAGTTTGTGTCCACAAAATTCACCTTTTAGGTAATTATTGATCACACCTGATGAGAAATATCAGATGTCAATCTCTCCTAAACACCCCTCCCCCATCTCTCTTTCATGTCACAATCTGAAGCCTTCCTCTTAGTGAATATTAGTTTTGTATTTTCCAATGTAACAAAAATAATATTTTCAAGATTTTATATCATGTGATTGTAGATTCCCCCTCAATGATCTGTACATTAGGGGGTGCAATCAGCACCACTGCTGAATAACCACTGGAAAGGGAGAGACGTCCTGCAGATCAGTTCTTTTCGCAACCATTTTTGTGAAGGTGCCTTTTAAAAGTATGAAAAAACTCAGGGTACCCCAGTCTAAAATGGGGTCCCTCCCTCACATCCGAAACCCCACTGTTCACATCAGAGTCCTCAGTGCCCTCCCCCTTTTCATATCAAAGTCCACCCCCCTTCATTCACACCAGAATCTTCAGTCTCCCCCTTTTTACATAAGAGTTCTTCTTCATTCACATCAGAGTCCTCAGTTCCCTCTTCATTCACATCAGAGCCCTCGGATCCCTCTTCATTCACATCAGAGTCCTCGGATCCCTCTTCATTCACATCAGAATCCTTGAATCCCTCTTCATTCACATCAGAGTCCTCAGATCCCTCTTCATTCACATCAGAGTCCTCAGATCCCTCTTCATTCACAGAGTCCTCAGATCCCTCTTCATTCACATCAGAGTCCTCAGATCCCTCTTCATGCACATCAGAGTCCTCAGATCCCTCTTCATTCACATCAGAGTCCTCGGGTCCCTCTTCATTCACATCAGAGTCCTCGGGTCCCTCTTCATGCACATCAGAGTCCTCGGATCCTTCTTCATTCACATCAGAGTCCTCGGATCCTTCTTCATTCACATCAGAGTCCTCGGATCCCTCTTCATTCACATCAGAGTCCTCGGACCCCCCTTCATGCACATCAGTCCTCGGATCCCTCTTCATGCACATCAGAGACCTCAGATACCTCTTCATTCACATCAGAGTCCTCAGATCCCTCTTCATGCACATCAGAGTCCTCAGATCCCTCTTCATGCACATCAGAGTCCTCAGATCCCTCTTCATGCACATCAGAGTCCTCAGATCCCTCTTCATTCACATCAGAGTCCTCAGATCCCTCTTCATTCACATCAGAGTCCTCAGATCCCTCTTCATTCACATCAGAGTCCTCGGATCCTTCTTCATTCACATCAGAGTCCTCGGATCCTTCATTCACATCAGAGTCCTCGGATCCCTCTTCATTCACATCAGAGTCCTCGGACCCCCCTTCATGCACATCAGTCCTTGGATCCCTCTTCATGCACTTCAGAGTCCTCAGATTCCTCTTCAAGCACAGAGTCCTCGGATCCCTATTCATTCACATCAGAGTCCTCGGATCCCTATTCATTCACATCAGAGTCCTCGGATCCCTCTTCATTCACATCAGAGTCCTCGGATCCCTCTTCATTCACATCAGAGTCCTCGGATCCCTCTTCATTCACATCAGAGTCCTCAGATTCCTCTTCAAGCACAGAGTCCTCAGATCCCTTTTCATTCACAAAGTCCTCAGTCCCCTCCCCCTTTCACATCAGCATCCTCAGTCCTCCCCATTCTTTCTAGAGTTTAGTCCCCTCCCCTTTTCACATCAGAGTCCTCAGTCCCCTCCCCCCTTTCACATCAGCATCCTCAGTCCTCCACACTCCTCATTCTTTCTGGAGAGTTTAGTCCCCTCCCCTTTTCACATCACAGTCCTCAGTCCCCTCCCCCTTTCACATCACAGTCCTCTCCATTCTTTCTGGAGAGTTTAGTCCCCTCCCCCTTTTCACAGCAGAGTCCTCAGTCCCCGCCCCCTTTCACATCAGCATCCTAAGTTCCCCTCTTTTCACATCAGAGTCCTCAGTCCCCCCCCATCTAAGTCAAAGTCCTCACCACCCCTTCACAATAAAGCCCTGTTGACTGACTTGTGCCATACCAATCACAGCACAGATGGGGAGGCGCACGCGCGCCCCCTACCCGGAAATGCCAAGTTTGTGTACGTGATTTGGCACAAAGTGGCTGCCCTGTTGCTGTATATGGGCATGGGGCGGTCCACAAGTCAATACTCAGGGTGGAGTTAAGGTTTGGGTACGGCTGACATGTCCTAACGGCAATCTATCCAGCTTCCTGTTCACATTAGGACACGCTTACCTTAATCCAACCATAAAGTAGTATTAAACCCTCAGTGTTTTTAGCTTAACATATTGAGCACAATAAAATAAACATTCCCCAGTAAACTATTTGTTAAAATTCTTACCCCAGTACCTGCAATGTCGCTGACTCCTGCTCCCTCATTGCTGCTTCCCTGAACTTCCGGTCTTCACAGGAAACAGTTAGCAGTGGGAGTGCCATCTGGAGAAGGGAGGGGGAGAAATCACCTGAGCACATGATAGTGTTTGTGACCATCACCTACTGATACTGGCAAAAACAAAAAAACTGCAGTACTTCCTGTATGGGAGGGGTTATAGAGGGAAGGACTTCCTGTCCTTTTTTTTTTTTTCATTTGTCTAATCACCTGTAGGTGGCGCATAACCCAGGTAGTCCTGATTCAGGGCCGCTTCACGCTGGTGCGATAATTGCTGCGACTTTGAGAGCCGAAGTCGCATGACATGTAAAAAAAATCAATGTTTCCCTATGAGAGCTTAACTGGTCATAACTTATCTTAATTGGTCTGACTTGTGTCTGCTTTCAATCCAAAGAAATGAATGGAAGTCGCATCCAAGTCAGATCAGCATCCTAACTGATCCGACTTGTGACATGCGACTTGTGCACACGGAGGCAAAAAAAAAAAAACAAAAAAAATGTGTACCCTTTGAGTTTGGTATAGATTTTAGGGGGAACCTCACAAAAAATGGGGTCCCCCTTCGAGTCTGGTATAGATTTTAGGGGGAACCCCACAATAAAAAATGGGGTCCCCCTTCGAGTCTGGTATAGATTTTAGGGGGAACCTCACAGTAAAAAATGGGGTCCCCTTTTGAGTCTGGTATAGATTTTAGGGGAACCTCACACCCAAAAAAAACAATGTCATGGGATCCCCTTTGAGTCTGATATAGATGTTAGGGGGAACCTCACAAAAAATGGGGTGCCCCTTCAAGTCTGGTATAGATTTTAGGGGGAACCTCACACCCAAAAGAAAAAAATGTCATGGGATCCCTCTTTGAGTCTGGTATAGATTTTAGGGGGATCACCACAATAAAAAATGGGGTCCCCCTTAGAGTCTGGTATAGATTTTAGGGGGGACCTCAATAAAAAGTGGGGTCCCCCTTCGAGTCTGGTATAGATTTTAGAGGGAACCTTACACCAAAAAAAAAAAAAAAAGAAATGGCATGGGGTCCCCCCTTTGAGTCTGGTATAGATTTCAGGGGGAACCTCACAAAAAATGGGCCCCCCCCCTTCGAGTCTGGTATAGATTTTAGGGGGAACATCACACCCAAAAAAAAATGTCATGGGAGCCCCCTTTGAGTCTGGTATAGATTTTAGGGGGAACCTCACAATAAAAAATGGGTTCCCCCCTTTGATTTTGGTATCGATTTTAGGGGAAACTTCACATAAAAAAAAAAATGGCATGGGATCCCTCTGAGTCTGGTATAGATTTTAGGGGGAACCTCACACCCAAAAAAAGAATGTCATGGGATCCCCCTTTGAGTCTGGTATAGATTTTAGGGGGAACTTCACATAAAAAAAAAAAAAAAATGTCATGGGATCCCTCTGAGTCTGGTATAGATTTTAGGGGGAACCTCACAGTAAAAAATGGGGTCCCCTTTTGAGTCTGGTATAGATTTTAGGGGAACCTCACACCCAAAAAACAATGTCATGGGATCCCCCTTTGAGTCTGGTATAGATTTTAGGGGGAACCTCACATAAAAAAAAAAAAAAAAAAAATGGCATGGGATCCCTCTGAGTCTGGTATAGATTTTAGGGGGAACCTCATCAAAAAATAAAAGTAAATGGCATGGGATCCCCCCCCAAATTTCATATCGGACCCTTATCTGAGCGTGCAGCCGGCAGGCCAGAAAAAGGGAGAGAATGAGCGAGTGCCCCCCTCAAACCATACCTGGCCACATTCCTTCAACATAGGGGGGGATGCTTGGAGGAGGGGGGGGGGGGTTATTTGGAGCAGTGGGGGCTCTGTCCCCCAAACCCCAAAGCACCTTCTCCCCATGTTGATGGGAACAAGGGTCTCTTCCCCACAACGCTGGGCTGTGGGGGTCTGCGGGCAGGGGGCTTATCAGAATCTGGAAGCCCCCAGATCTCGCCCCCCCCTGGACACCCTGCCTCCTTGTGATGTCACGGACCCCAGGCTTGATAAGTCTGTGATGTTACAAGGGGGTGGGGTCTTGGTGGTCCTCGTTAGTACATGGCCACGCCCCTTAATTATATAAGAACTGTCAAATATGAGAGATTCCAGAAGGGGGGTCGGGTCATCAGCGGCGGCAGAGGAAGACATTGTGATTGATGTTGGATCTACATCGGGGGAGATTATTAATGGTTACCCTCTTCTGGTCCGGAAGGATTTGCCCCCTTAATAAGCAGGCCATTTTTTTGCGATTCGGCACTGCGTTATTTTAACTGACAATTGCGCGGTCGTGCGACGCTGTACCCAAATAAAATGGATGTCCTTTTTTTTCCCCCACAAACAGAGCTTTTTTTTGGCGGTATTTGATCACCTGTGCAATTTTTACTTTTTTGCGCTATAAACAAAAAAAGATGCGACAATTCTGGAAAAGAAAAACATTTTTTTTCTCTCTGCTATATAACACACACCCCCCCCCCCCCCCCAAAAAAAAAAAAAAAAAGCGCAATAAGCGAATTTTGTTTGGTTTTCGCAAAAGTTATTGCATCTACAAACTAGGGGAAAGATTTATGTTTTTTTTTTACCAGTAATGGCAGCGAATTGCGATTTTTAGTGGGACTGCGGGACTGACACTGCGGAGAACAGATCGGACCCCTAACTGACATTTTTGACACTTTTGAGGAGACCGGTGACATTACTACAGTAATCAGTGCTATAAATATGCACTGTCACTGGTGTTAACTCCTTCCCTGCCAGTGTCAGTAGTACAATCAAAGGGTTAAGTGTGAGCCTAGGGGTGTGTTTTCTAACTGTATGGGGGAGGGACTTGTGAAATGATCACAGAGACCTTTGATCCTATATAGAAGGATCACAGGCGCTCCATGATCATTCCAGAGAGAAGAACGGTCAGCTGTGTACTGTGTATACAACAGCTGACCGTTCTCTCTCAGCGGGGAACGATCGCGGGTGCCCGGCGGCAATCAGTGCCGCCAGTCCCGTGGATCGGCATCCCTGCTGCCTAGCAGGGGAGGGCGGCGCGTGCTCACCCCCTAGGACCACTCCCGACGATCCACGATATACTGCGGCGGGCGGTCGGCAAGCTGTTAATAAAGGACTTGTCAAAAGCTGCCTCCTGTTTTTTTGTTACACTACACTGGTTTTTGTGGGTGAATGGGATGGGGTACGATGTACCCTGTACCTATTCACATAGGAGGGGGCCAGGATCCGGGGGGCCCACTTTCTTAAATGGGAGCTTCCAGATTCCGATAAGCCTCCTGCCCACAGACACCCCCACAACCACCGCCCAGGGTTGTGGGCAAGAGACCCTCGTCTCTATCAACAAAGGCACAATGTGCTATGGGGTGGGGGAGCAGAGCCCCCCTGCCCCAAAGGAACCCCCTTATGTTGAGGGCATGATATGGTTCTGGAGGGGGGCCCTCCCTTGCCCTCCTTTCCTGCTTGGATAAGGGTCTGGTATCGATTTGGGTGTGGGGGGGGGGGGGACCTTGTGCCATTTTTTTTTTAATTTTGGCATCGGGTTTCCTCTCAAAATTTTACCTAGGGGTCCGGTATGGATTTGGGGGGGCCTCACACCCATTTTTTTTTTGTAAATTTGGCATGGGAATTCATACCAGACCCAAGACGCACTCATCTCAAGTCAGATCCTGTACATTAAAGTTGGATCGATGCCGGACTGAAGTCGCAGGGCAAAGTCAGGCCAGAAGATGTGCGACTTTCGTTTTGGAGCAGTCCAATCACAGCGCAGCATTACAAAACCGGGAGGAAGTTATCACTCCAGGATTCTTTTACGTTGATACAGGTCGGTAAAAACATTTTACGTCAACCGGATGACAACATATAAATCAAACCAATCGAAACAGATTCATGTCAGAGAGCAACATTGTTTACAAACAAAGTCGTAAGTTGGTCGAAACTGGCCAATGGGAGAATAAGATCGGATTCGGGATGCAGCCAGTCAATATTAAAAGGAAAAAAAAAAAAAAAATGGATGGCAGAGAGTGGAAATGGTTGCCCAGAAGTGTATTCTATTGCTGGCGTGTCATATAAAAAGAAAGTGACGGTTGAGTGTTTGCTCTGGGAAGTGACGGTTAAGTGTTTGCTCTGGGAGCGCCTACATGGAAAAACAAAGAGCCGACTCTGGAGGGGACCCGGAGCAGTCACATGAATGAACAATGGGGGCCCCAATAAGCAGCAGGAAAACATAACATGCTCTTGTCATCAGCAGCTGTTTGTTCTGTCCTATCACCATGGCGAGTCATCAGCGTGCGAAAGTCCATGGGAACCTAAAGGGCAACTCTACTCCTATACATACCTGTGAAGGTGATTAGCTTAACCACTCAACCCCCCCCCCAGGACAATTCTGACATTTAGGTCATACATGTAAAAATAAAAGATTTTGTGTGTGTCGAAATTACTAAGAACCCCCAAACATTATATATCTTTTTAAGCAGAGGCCCTCGAGGATAAAATGGTGGGTGTCGCAATTTTTTATATCACATGATATTTGAGCAGAGGATTTTCATACACATTTTTTGCAAAGAAATACACTTTAACAAATTTTAGTGCAAAACAAACACAATAGAACACCCATTTTTTTTACTAACTGTAGCACTGCCCCCTTGAGGGCTGCTGGATAATACACTCTTGGGTCCCCCTGGGTTACCGTTACTGGCATTCACCGATTAACACTTTACTTCTTGGCTCAGTCAATGGTCAATCCAGGGGTATGTAGTGGTTTTTAGTGTTTATTTTAAATAAAGATGGGAGAACGGAATAGTGGGATACTCCAAATTAACTATGCACAAGTTGCGAGGACTCCTGTCTGATGATGCAGCCAGGCTGCTGATCCACCTTGCCACTTAGGTAGATTTGGGTTTAAGTCTCTTGCCAGAAGACTTGGGGAACTATATTTTTCTTCGGGACACTCTCCTCAGTATCCCCTTTCTGGAGTGCTGACACCCATCCACCGACTATCCTACTTTTGGGGTGGCCCCCCTCAGGTCAGGCAACTTGACACGATCCCCTGTACTCTCAATACTGTTTTTCTAGGGTCTCCAGTGTCTCCCCACTCAGTTAGCTTTCCTGGACCTCTGGATTCAGCTCTGTTCCCCAGGCCGACTGCCTGTGACCACATGCCACTGCTACAGAGGGGGCAGCCGCCACCCTCCCTCCGGGACTCTGCTCTCCAGCCAAAGACCCCGCAGCACATGTGCTCCTGGCTTTTATTCAGTATCCCATAATGCATCCAGACAGCTGGTCTCTGCCAATCACCGGGATTGTATCAAAGCATGTGTACCGATTGGTCAGGTTTCCTCCCACCGTCCAACATTCCTCCCTATTGGACCAGTGTGAAAAACTCTCTAGCAGTAGCGTAGCCAGAGGGCTAGCTGGGGTGGCAATTGCCACCCCAGACGAAGTCCTTGCCACCCCTGTTGCCACCCCGCTGAAAACATTACACTCATAGATAGGGCTGAACGATAGTCGATGTGATATCGACTATCGTGCTGCAAGCGTGGGCGATAGTCACATCCCCGAACGTACGATACTCAGTGGTTGTAGAAGGTAGCAGAACAGAGCCCGACATCCATCCCACATGTTCCGTCTACATTGATGGGGGGGTACGCTGGTCACTACATTGATGGGGGGGGGGGTACGCTGATCACTACATTGATGGGGGGCATGCTGGTCACTACATTGATGGAGGGTACGCTGGTCACTACATTGATGGAGGGTACGCTGGTCACTACATTGATGGGGGGTACGCTGGTCACTACATTGATGGGGGGTACGCTGGTCACTACATTGATGGGGGTACGCTGGTCACTACATTGATGGGGGTACGCTGGTCACTACATTGATGGGGGGTACGCTGGTCACTACATTGATGGGGGGTACGCTGGTCACTACATTGATGGGGGGTACGCTGGTCACTACATTGATGGGGGGTATGCTGGTCACTACATTGATGGGGGGTATGCTGGTCACTACATTGATGGAGGGTACGCTGGTCACTACATTGATGGGGGGGGTACGCTGGTCACTACATTGATGGGGGGGGGCACGCTGGTCACTACATTGATGGGGGGCACGCTGGTCACTACATTGATGGGGGGGCACGCTGGTCACTACATTGATGGAGGGCACGCTGGTCACTACATTGATGGGGGGCACGCTGGTCACTACATTGATGGGGGGCATGCTGGTCACTACATTGATGGGGGGCATGCTGGTCACTACATTGATGGGGGGCATGCTTGTCACTACATTGATGGGGGGCACGCTGGTCACCGCATTGAATGGGGGCATGCTGTAGTAACTCTGCATTGAATGGGGGCACACTGTAGTAACTCTGCACTACTAAAAATGCGCGACCAAGAGGATACGCTGCAAAAAATAATACCTTGCCACCCCCGTTTTAAAAGTCTAGCTCCGCCACTGCTCTCTAGACCCAATGAATTGCACACTGAGCAGACCTCACTCACAGATCCTGCTCTCTGGTAGGCAGAGAGCAATATAGATTTGCCTGCTGCTCCCCTGATAGGCAGACAGAGCCAAAAACTATACTCTCTCACTGGCACCTACCTAGGAGGGTGCTATACTCCCCCCCCCCCCCCCCACCAAACCAAGCCATGTCCTCAGTAGCACCTACCTAGGAGGGAGCTACACTCACCCCCCACCAAACCAAGCCATGTCCTCAGTAGCACCTACCTAGGAGGGAGCTACACTCACCCCCCACCAAACCAAGCCATGTCCTCACTAGCACCTACCTAGGAGGGAGCTACACTCACCCCCCACCAAACCAAGCCATGTCCTCACTAGCACCTACCTAGGAGGGTGCTACATAAAATATGTAAAGCTGAGTTCCAGGCGAAAGTGGAACTTACACTCTTGATGAGGGGGAACTAGGAAAGGCAAATATACAACGATTTAACTTATCGAAGAAACACAGACACTTTATATATTTTTATAAACTCTATTTTTTTTATATAATTTTTATAAAACAAATAGATTTACAAACTCTGTAACAGCAAAATGTACAAAATGAACTCTGTAGACAGACTTCTATACAATATCTACAGAACAAGTTAGTGTGACACAACCTTTGAGACCTTCATAACACCGCTGAGTACATTTTCAACACTCTATTACCCATTATATAGAAATTGGCCAAAATTCGAGACATCAGAGGACAGGAAAGCCCAAACCGGAACCCGCTCTATCCTAAACCAAAAAAAAAAAAAAAAAAAAAAAAAAAAAAAAAAAGTTTTTGCAGGCGTTGTATTCTATATACAATATAAAATAATTCATCTGTGGTCTTGGTCAAGGTCTGGGTGAACATGTGTCTAAGTGACGGTTCACACATATGTGATGCGGGAACCCTGCAAATCCACTGCGGGTTCCCGCATTGCACTTAACTGGCAGGCAGTTCACACTTCCGTATGCGAATCGCTGGGGGTGTCAATAAAAAGTTAACGACACTCCCCAGATTAGTTCGCATATCGCAGTGCAAACTGTCAGTTCTGACATGAATTGGATCGCATGCAATCCGATTCTCATGCGGACCCAAAAAAGGGTCCTGTGCGAGTTTGGTCGGAATGCAATGTGAATTCAGCCATACAATCTGTATGGCTGAATTTGCATTGCACAGACATCGCATATGTGCGAACCAGCTCTTAAAGAGCTTTCACAGTAAGTGTAAGGGGTAAGCTTTTACCAGGAACATTCATTGGGATGGTTGACATTTTCTCTCCTACAATAGCAATTTCATTCATTAGAGATAAGTTAGGTTATCTTACCACTTACCTACTGGGTGCACTTTCACCCCCTTCCTGTCAAGGCTAATTTTCAGCTTGCAGCGCTGTCGCACTTTGCTTGTCAATTGCGCAATAATGCAACACTGTACCCGTATTCAATTTTTTTTTAAGAAAGATAGAGAATTTTTTTTGGTGGCGTTTAATCACCACTGCGTTTTTTTCTCTTTTGTAAAAAAATAAAAAAAATTATTTAGTTTCGGTTATACACTATGAAAATAAGTAATTTTTCTCCTTCACTGATGTGCGCTGATGAGGCTGCACTGATGGGCACTGGTGAGGCAGCACTGGTGGGCACTGGTGAGGTTGCACTGGTGGGGCTGCACTGATGGGCACTGGTGAGGCTGCACTGATGGGCACTGGTGAGGCAGCACTGATGGGCACTGGTGAGGCAGCACTAAGAGGCTGCACTAACGGGCAGCACTGATAATAAGGGCATGGACGATCAGTGCCCCGATTATCTGAGTACATGTCTCCTGTCTGGAATGCCGGTTTCCGGCTCTCCTCACACAGTGACAGAAAGCACTTCCAATAACCGGCGCGGTTCTGGAAGGACTTCCATGGACACCCTACCGGCACAACAGAGCCTTGTTGTAGCTGTCTTTTGGCTATAGCATGGTAAGGAAGTAGTTAAACTGTCCATTCCTAAGATGTTCTTGAGCTGGACACAAAAGAAGGGATTAGCAATTTCAGTGACCCATGGAATTTTTTTGGCAGACCCTCCATACCAAACACGGTCCTTAACCACCAGGATGACATCTTCAAATTGAGACCACCAATAGCTCAAAATGTAACCAATTCTGTAGGAACTGGCCAAAATACGAGGCATTAGAGGACAGGAAATTAGACTGGTCAGGCCAAACAGGAGCCCACACTATCCTAATACAATATATAATAATTCAACTCTGGCCTTGGTCATTGTTTAGAAAGTTTGGAGAACTCAGACAAAGGGCCAGTTTACGGTCCTTCAGACTTTAGAGGGGGGCGTACTGTGACCATTGGGAGTAGAAAAAGTCCCAACGTCAGTGGGAGGAATTGTGTCCCATCATTAATGTAATTGAAAAATTCTGCTCTATCATTGGTGTCAGTGGGAGAAAATTTCCCATCATTTGTGTCATTGGGAGGAATTGTGACTCATTGAAGTCATTGGACCCCATTGTTAGTGTAATTGGGAGGAATTTTACCCAATCATTGCTGTCATTGGGTGAAATTGTGCACCATCTTTGGTGTCATTGGTAGAAATTGTGTCTCATTGTAGTCCCTGGGCACCATCATTGGTTTCAATGGGAGGAGGAGTTGTGTCCCACCATTGGTATCAATGGGAGGAGGAGGAGTTGTGTCCCACCATTGGTATCAATGGGAGGAGGAGGAGTTGTGTCCCACCATTGGTATCAATGGGAGGAGGAGGAGTTGTGTCCCACCATTGGTATCAATGGGAGGAGGAGGAGTTGTGTCCCACCATTGGTATCAATGGGAGGAGGAGGAGTTGTGTCCCACCATTGGTATCAATGGGAGGAGGAGGAGTTGTGTCCCACCATTGGTATCAATGGGAGGAGGAGGAGTTGTGTCCCACCATTGGTATCAATGGGAGGAGTTGTGTCCCACCATTGGTATCAATGGGAGGAGTTGTGTCCCACCATTGGTATCAATGGGAGGAGTTGTGTCCCACCATTGGTATCAATGGGAGGAGTTGTGTCCCACCATTGGTATCAATGGGAGGAGTTGTGTCCCACCATTGGTATCAATGGGAGGAGTTGTGTCCCACCATTGGTATCAATGGGAGGAGTTGTGTCCCACCATTGGTATCAATCGGAGGAGTTGTGTCCCACCATTGGTATCAATCGGAGGAGTTGTGTCCCACCATTGGTATCAATCGGAGGAGTTGTGTCCCACCATTGGTATCAATCGGAGGAGTTGTGTCCCACCATTGGTATCAATCGGAGGAGTTGTGTCCCACCATTGGTATCAATCGGAGGAGTTGTGTCCCACCATTGGTATCAATCGGAGGAGTTGTGTCCCACCATTGGTGTCAGTGAAGTGAATTATGGCCCATTCTTGGTATCAGGGGATGAAAACGTTGTCCAAGGGCAGGTTAAAAGCAAGGAAAGGGCCCCATCTGGCTTTCCGGGCCAGAATTTGGAGACCACTGGTCTAAGTGATTATGTGTCTTAAAGAGCTTTCACAGTAAGTGTAAGGGGCAAGCTTGCCTCCACTGAGTAACATCACAATATAGACATCATTAAAGACAATTAAGGTTCTTAATATAGGAGAACAGGGCTTCTAAGCCAGTTTTTTTTATAGGTATTTTCACTTTGATGGCTGCCATTTCCCACCCTACAATAACAGTTCCATTTACTAGAGATAAGTCAAGTTATCTTGCCCCATAACGCTTAAACTGTCCTTTCCTAAGATGTTCTTGAGCTGGACCCAAAAGAAGGGTTGTCTGCTGTCCTCCTCAGGCCACTCCAAGTAGGTTTTGGTCCTAAGCAATTTCCGTAGCCTATGAAACCTTTTTGGCAGGTCCTCCATACCAACGCTGTCCTTGACCACCAGGATGACATCTGCAAATGCATGCCCAATGGCCCTTTGATGGGCAAAGTACAGCTCGTAGTTACACCACTCGCTGTTGATGAAGTTGTGGGACAGTATGAAGATAATCTTTCGGCTCTTCTCAATGTTCTCTATTATGTTATCGATAATCCATTTCCCTGGTTGAAAGTCCCTCTCGTGGATGCATACTTTGTAGGCTGGGTTAGAGTTCTCCAGTTGAGGGAGAAGGACCCTTCTTACCCAATCAGCATCAAAACAGCTATAAGATATGAAGGCGTGGTAGTCATAGTTTCTGCTCTGGTCAGCCTTCCGTGACCGATATCTACTTTTGATTATTTGACAAGTTGCTTTAATGTACCATGGTGCATTAAATTTCCAACCCAAAAGCATGCAGACAATGACGACAAAAGCTGTCACCGATGCAGATATGGCCACCACCAAGCCAACATTACAATCCAGTTTTCCAGGGTGGAAATTATCAATTCTAGTTTCCATTAAATGTTGGGGGTGATAGCAATAATAATCATTGGGCCAGTCAGTAAGAACCAAAGATCCCCCCTCCAAAACATCTGTAAAGAAGTCATAAAGGCCACACATACAGTAGTAAGGATTGTTACCCGCAGTTAAGTTTCTCAGCTGGGGCAGATTTTTAAAGGAACCCTTGTCGATAATTCCAAAAGAGTTGCCCTCCAGCGCCAACACTTGAATACTGGGACTGCTCCAGTCAAATGGTATGAATTTGATTTTGTTGTTGCTAAGATTAAGTTCCGTCAAATTTGTAGCCAGGGTAAAGTAAGTCAAATTCAGCTGCTCAAGCTGAGAATTGGACAGGTCTAAATATTCCACAGTTGTAGGTAGACACTGGAACACCTCATACTGGAGCACATTGTCCTTCAATATAAGCACTTTGATGTTAGATGTCCACACGCAAAATTCATTGAGTGTCCCAAGTTTGTTGGATGTAAAGTCAAGGTACGTGAGTTTCGGCCACTGAGCTGTCAACAAAGAGATGGTCTTCAGACTGCGCATTGCATTGTAGCTAGCATTGAATATTTCAATATTGGGTAACACAGTGTTCTGGCACAACAGGTTGTACAGGTAGGTGGCCAAGAGACGGTTGCCTGATACATTGAGCATGACCACGTTAGTCATCTGGGCCCAAGCATTGCAAGGGACATAGTTGAAGTTCATGTTAATGACACTGAGGTTGGCAACCTTGCTGAACCAGGAGAACGTCGTGTCAAATCCGAGTATATCTGGGTTGATGACATCTTGGATCAGAAGGCTTTCCAAATTTAGGTTGTCAATAGTGACATCTGATATAATGATATTTGGAGAACGGGCAAAATCAAGAGAAAACAGGTAAAGGTTCTTTACAGAAGATGTCTGGACATTCTTCAAGAGCAGATATAGGAGATTGTCGTTAAATTTCCCTCTGTAGAAGACCAGGTCTTGTAGACCAATATAAGGTAGATAAGAAAATATATCTTCTTTGCCCGCATAATAGGAAAACTCAAACAAGTTTATAAAATTGAGGCTTGTGAGAGATTTATTTGTCAAATCCTTCAGCATATTGCTCAGTAGCGTTGCGTTTGTGTCCACAGCGATGTCAAGCCACAAATTCTGAGTGTTCAGAACTGAGAAGGCCCCAGGTTCATAAAAGTCCAAGCTAGATGTGAATTGCAAAGAAAACCTATTAAGACTGATATTTTCAATAGAAGCAAAGTCATCTTTTAGGATTGTGGTGACCAGAGGACCTCCTATGGACAAATCTATCAAATTCACCAGAGTGCCGAAGACATCCGCAAGAGTGACTTGTTCGTAGAGGTTGTTGGCCAAGTCAAGGATCTGCAAGTTTTTCAGATCTATCAAGGAAGAATTGGGAATCTCCGGGAGAAGGTTATTAAACAAACTCAAGTTTGTCAAAATCAAGTTATACTGAAATGTTCCATTTTCAATGTATGAAATATTATTGTATTTCAGGTTCAACATTTGTAGATTGGGGTATTGGTTGAAGTCGTCAGCACTTATCTCCGAAATCCTGTTATACGATAGATCCAGGTACTCCAGGCTCTCTGAGAGATTTTGAGGGACTTGTTTGAGATTCTGTCCTCTGCAGGCGACCCTTTTTCCATCTGTGCTGACATTACAATTCGCCTGGCATGGCGTCAAAGCTCCAATCAGGACCATGAGGGTCATCAACCACCCAGTGAACTGGGACATATCTAGGCAATCCACATCTTCCTTTTCTGAAAGGTAAAGAATACAAATAGTTATCTGGATGCTCCAAACTAAATTCAACCCCACAAACACTAGGTGGGGAGGTCATTGCTACAAGCATCGTTCATTTTACCCAAAATATGGAACATAAGTTGCACAGGGCATGCAATAGAATTTTCTGCAGAGGGCAAGGCCGGTCTGAGTCCTACCCCAGATCAATGGAAAGGACAGCCAGGTAACTAGCATTTTCACCAGTCACCACCTTAAAAATGTATGCAAAACCATAACTTTTTGTATTGGATGAGGTTCTAAAGGGTTAAAATGTGTCACGTTTTTTTTATGTGCAGTTTTTTATCCCATTGGGGAGATATTCCTTTACTTTTGGTCTCTGAGACACAACAGGAAAGGAGAGATCATCTCTAAAGTGAGGGGAAATCTGCTCTTAGTTGTCCATTTCTGTTCCCTATTGCTTCCTTTTGGTCACAATAGTCACCAGGACCAGTGGAGAGGGAGAATAAAAATAAAAACCCAAACAGGAGATTAAACCCTTCCACACAAGTGACGTTTCCCTGCTTGATCCATTTTTTTTAATAACCCCTTTTTAATAAAAAACAAACAAACATTTGTTTCACTTGTGCTTATGTTACTTCCTGTCCCGTTACTTAACCTCTGGCCCCCTACATCCTGGGCATTCGCCTGACCCGGGCCCCCTGCACCCTGGGCCTTCGCCCCTGCACTCTGGGCGTCACCAAATCCTGGACCCCCTGCACTCTGCTTTACACTCTCTTGACCCCTAGCTGCATAGGTTCAACTCTGTTACATTCCTGTCTGGGTGTGGCAGAGAGTAATGTAAACAATTTCTTTAAAAGCCAGAATTTTAGCAGTAATTGTTGTGTAATTCAGTTAAAAGACGTGGTGACGTCTACCGGGTATGTAAAAGGGTTAACATGCCCTAGAGTCAACCAGTCTATTGACTTTAGATTGTTGCCCTACAAGGTGGAAAATCTCAGCATAGGGCAAGTCTGAGGGTGTATTTGTCACAGTTTGTATATGATGGCCTCTATGATTAAGCCTAGAAAAGGACGAAATGCATCTGGAGAGTCCTGTACAGATAGAGAACAAGAGCTGAAGCCATCTTTTACTTGTTTTATACACATTCATGCAACATAGGAGTGGGTGTCTGTTTTGCAGAAGGCTGCCATTTGGTTGATGTATTTAAAGAAGATGAATGAGCCTTTTTGTTTAAACAAATGTTCTACTTAGGTGAGCCTATCCGGAAAGTGCAGCTTTGACTTAACACTTTCCAAGTTCTACAATTTACAACAAATGGTCCCTTGAGGCCCTTTAATATTTATCCCAGCTTCCCCAAGAAGTCTTACCTCACATAATTCATTCTCAAGATTCCTTTGGGGTGTCAAATGTGTGGTGATCCTAAGGGAACCAGGTGGCTGCTCAAAGGATTATGGGTGGTGAAGGAAGATTGTGCCATCTTGGTCTTCAGTACAGAACCTAAAAGGAAGACAGAGACCCGTGTCAGCTGTGTGGTGGTATTGATGATTTAGGAGAATTGTTAACACTAGATCTCTACAATGTGGGAAATTTGAATTCTGTGGTCACCATTAGATTGTAAGCTCCAGGAACTCAGCACAGGGATGATGGGAACCCCTCTTAATAGGCACAGCGGGTGTACAGACCTGGGATTATAGCACAGGGATGGTGTGAACCCCTCATAATGGGCACAGCGGGTGTACAGACTCGGGACCAAAGCACAGGGATGGTGGGAACCCCTAATAATGGGCACAGCGGGTGTACAGACTCGGGACCAAAGCACAGGGATGGTGGGAACCCCTCATAATGGGCACAGCGGGTGTACAGACCCGGGAACTCAGCACAGGGATGGTGGGAACCCCTCATAATGGGCACAGCGGGTGTACAGACCCGGGAACTCAGCACAGGGATGGTGGGAACCCCTTCATAATGGGCACAGCGGGTGTACAGACCCGGGAACTCAGCACAGGGATGGTGGGAACCCCTCATAATGGGCACAGCAGGTGTACAGACCCGGGAACTCAGCACAGGGATGGTGGGAACCCCTCATAATGGGCACAGCAGGTGTACAGACCCGGGAACTCGGCACAGGGATGGTGGGAACCCCTCATAATGGGCACAGCAGGTGTACAGACCCGGGAACTCGGCACAGGGATGGTGGGAACCCCTCATAATGGGAACAGCGGGTGTACAGACCCGGGAACTCAGCACAAAATTGGAATGCATCGACTTCCTTTTGTGATGTGATTTTTATATATATATATATATATATATATATATATAATCTCCCCCAAATCACCATTTATAAAGATCCTCCTGTTCATACACATTAAACTATTCCGTTTCATAGGTCTTGATTCCAGTAGTGGGATAGCAATAATTCTCAACACGTTTCAGGGACCACCTGTCTGCTTCCTCAGGAGACATAGGAGGTACATTTATGAAGAGAATGCCAGTGTCAGAAACGAAAAAAAAAAAAAAATCCAGACCCCCCCCACCCCCCAGCACAAAAAAGGACAATTAGGGGGTAGGGTAGTGAATTCAAAACCCCCGCCTTATACTGAAAATTATACAAGGTGTTGAATGGTGGTCATGCCAGAAGACTGACCCCCTGTGGTCAAACTATGCAGAATCGTGGTCGCTTGGCATGGGGACCCAGAAGACAGCAGTGATCA